>NC_133652.1:286812186-287037078 GCF_009905375.1 Apium graveolens | reverse complement strand
CTAGTTGTATATCATATTGTAATGTATATAGATCATAAGATATCGGATGTGAGGAAAAAAGATAATACATAACTCATTTAATATATTGTAGTATTTAAAGAAAGACATCTAAAAAGATGTATAGATATGTATCAAACTTAAAAAATTAAATAAAAAGAACTGACATATTAATAAATCGGGTTGGGTTTGGTTGGGTTAGGGTAAAAATATTTGAAACCAATATCCAACCCATTTACGTTCGGGTTGAGTACGTCACAAATCATCTATTATTTGATTTACATTGAGTCGGATTTTTCAGACTAAAAAAGGGTTGGGTTGGGTCGGTTTGATCGGTTTATGCAACTCATGTGCAGCCCTAGGCTATAGTACTTAAATTCGTTTTTGAATTTGTAATTTTATTAATTATTTTCACATGATGTTAGGAGCAATTGATGATATCAAATAGAAACTATCAGAAGCATCGACGGATGATGACTACATCGACGGATGATAATGACATCGACGGATGATGATTACATCGACGATGATGATGACATCGACGGATGTTAATAATCGACGGATAATGATGTCAACGGATGATGAAATCATATTTGTCACATTAGTTAATCTATGAGAAGGAAAAGGAAACAAGAACTCAAGGCGGTGAAGGACTTTATCTCAGAAGCAATTGTATAGGTTTCCTTGTTGTTAATAGAACATGATTCCTTATACATTAGTAGTTGCGCTCTATATAAAGCACAGATTAGGTTCATGCTATAAGCATTGCGACATTGTTATATCTTTCGCATAACCTAGCTCTCAAGGATATTTGTTCATCCTTTTGAGAGAGTACGTTTGTAATAAGTTTTTATCAGTTAATATAAAAACTGTTGATTTTGTTGAAGCTTTGTCGAATTGATTGTATTAACTGTATCCACCCTACTCTACAGTTGATTAAGGGCCTAACAATTGGTATCATAGCTTGCTGTTAACGTACATACAGTTTAAGATCTAAAAATCAATCAACCATGTCAGACAAAGAAGAAGAAGAAGAAACACAGAATCCGAATCCGAAGCCACCACCCCCAGCCACATCACAAATAAGCAGCAACATGAGTAGGTATGAAGCAATCAAGGTGTCTATCCTGAAGATACATGAATATCCAATTGGAAAGTCAGGATGGCCATGTGATGGAAGCCACAAATCCTAAATATCTGAACTGGATCTATGATGGTCCTCACAGACCAATGAAGATAGTTGTTTCGCTTGCAGGAGAACCAGAGAAGATGATAGACAAAGACAGGAAAGACTACTCTCCGGAAGATATCTCATCTATCATGAAGGATGCTAAGGTCAGACACATCCTGCACAGCAGTCTTGATAGTGTTATGTCCAATAGAGTCATTGGATGTAAAACAAACAAAAGAGATATGGGATGCTTTAGAGGTAAAGTGTCAAGGTACAACTGCTATCAAGAGAACAAGAGGATAGTACTTTCTTAAGAATATGAGCACTTGACTCAAGGGACAATGAGTCTTTTAACTGAGATCTATGACAGATTTCAGAAGTTGCTGAATGACTTATCCCTTGTCGACAAAGAATGTAATAACCCCCAAAATTTTCAACTTTTTTGTAACCCCTTGTGAATAGTGTTTGTAGCTGAATGAGAAACTTTTCATGTCACACTATGTAGGGGTTCTGTTATGGATATTCTGGGATATTATTAGTACTCTATGTAGTATATAAGTGTATGTAAAGATCGTCAGAATCCAATTCCGAACACTTTGGTTTTTCCGGAAATCCACAAGATACAGAGAGAATTGAGTATAAGGTAACAGGATAAAAAGGATTTAAATTAAAGGATTATAGATAGAGGATCATAAAAAGGAATATAATGTATTGAGAAAGGTTAAGGGAACCTAAGTAATAAGATCCCGGGTATGATCCCTTCAAACGATAAACGAAAATGAAAGTTAAGCGAACCGTTATAATAGATCAGCGGTCATTAGGCAATCAATTAGGAAGTTAATCAAAGGGATTAGTGGGGATGATGTCATCCAACCAATAGAAAGAGGACAAGGAGGGGAGGATGACATCATGAGGGTGACACAAGCATGACATGGGAAGGAATGAGGTGTGGTTGTGAGAACCACACAAATTCAAGGGCAAAGGTAATTACTAAATCAAACACAAAAACAATCAACCAAGCCAAGCAAATTCATTCTTCATCAAAAATCAAAAAAAAAGAAACCAAGGCATTGTTCATCTTTGCTCTCGGCTTTTACTATTTCAAAAGGGAAGAAATTCAAATTCAAGATCCAAGCTTCCTAAATTGGTGAGTTAATTCCCTAATCATCTTCATGCTTAGTTAGGGCTATATCATGAGTTTAAGCTATTAATTCCTTCTCAATCTTCTTCATTTAATCAAAGAAGAAGACTATGAATAGTGTTTTCAAGTTTTTTAACTTGAATTTTTCTTGTTTTCTTGAAGATCCAAGCATTCTTAAGACTTCTCAAAGCTTCTTAAGCCATTCTCTTGATTCTCCACTCTCCAAGGAAGGTATAACTTCTCAAACCATTAGTATTAAGTTTTGTTGGTTTGGATTTCATAATGTTAGATGATGGGTTAGTGTAATGAGTGTGTACTCATGATAGAGCTTTATTTAGTAAGTGGTTTTGTTGATTTTGGAGTTAGGAGTGATGCTTGTTAGATTTGAAGTTCTTGGTCACTTTTGTTTGACTTGGTTTAGATGAATAAATTGGTAATATTGAGTTGATTGGGGGCTGTTGTAATGTAGTTTAGATGGAGGTTTGATTGGGTTGTGAATTGGAGTTGAAATTGTGGTTGTTTGAATTGGTTTAAATTTGGGAAATCGCGTAACATAGCCGTCGTAACGTCCGATTTCTGTAGACTGTTTTTGTTCATAACATTAGGACCCGAGAACCCCCTGCTAGATTATGACCACTGCCATGTTTAGATAGCTCATGTTACGAGCTTCGTTTTGATATGTAGTTCGTTCGATTCCGATGCACGGTTTAGGAGAAACGACCGTTTCAAGTAACGGCGTTTCGCGAACGAAACTTTTTCCCTCGCCTTACTTTGAAACATAGGTTAAAGACCAAAAAGGGTTAATTAATGTATGAAACATTTATGGTAAGTGTGTTAGGCAGTTGGTAAGACACTCGCGAAGGAATCGCTTTAAAACTCGTAAAGGTTAAATTATTAAAAATGGTGGAGACGAGGGATACCTCGAGTGACTTAAGTGCAATCAGTGAGCGCAAAACAAGCGTTAGAGTCTAAGTTAGTTAAAGTATAGATTTACAAGTGACTTTGGTTTAATTCCAACTTACTTGTTGTTTATAGGTTACCAGACTCGTCCCGAGCCTTTTATCACCCCAAGTCGCTCAGGCAAGTATTCTACCCGTTATACTGTTGTTGTGATGTATATTGTGTATATGCATGATCTTGCGATAAATGCATATTGGTTATTAGCAAATTCTTGCGATATATTGTAGCATGTGATATGGTATATATGCATGCCTATTTCATATTCTTGAAATATATATCTGTTGGTTCAGTTGATAATACCTATGCTAGAGAATAGCGGTAACTTGCATATACCCTTAGTATAGGGACCCAAAGGTGAAAATATTTTCTAAAACCGGGAGTCGAGGATCCCGAGTAGATTTTATATATATGGATATATATATATATACTTATATATATATATATATAGTCATAGTTTTCAAAACTATTAATCGAATAAGGTTTATTCGATTACTTTATCTTTATTTTATTATTGAATATTATTTCGAATATTATTCGAAGGCGTATGACTCCTTTATATTAAATGAATATTATTTTGAATATTCATTCGAGGACTTATGACTCCTTTTATTTATTTATCTGAATATTATTTGAATATTCATTTGAGGATCTATGACTCCGATTATTTGCTGAGGTATATTCTTTATTTTATTAAAGAATAAGGTGTCAATAATCAAACTTATTTTCGATTATTCAAATAAAGATAGTACTTTCATATAAGTATATCTCTGGTTGTTTAATACTCGTTTCAAGTATAAGTTTTAATACTTCTACTTCAATTATTTTTATAAGGATAATTCTTTATGGGAATATTATTTAATTAATAATATTCAGACATTTTCTAAATATACTGGGGACTGATTTACTTCATTAAATCAGTTTTACTCCAAACACTCTTTAAAGTGTTTTCGAGTCTTCAAAATGATTTTTAAAAGTTAGAGCGGATCCCAAAACTCATTTTTATATTTAAGATCTTCCTTTTTAAGGGGATTTAAATACTCGCTCAAAACCTGAGGGATCCGGCTCTATGGTGTATTTTATATTCGCAACAAGGTTGCTGTTTTGATAAATGAATTGATTACTTGCCCAATGTTCGGGAAGTAAGCCCATCTAATTGAGTCGGCATAAGCGACAGGCCGGGGTACGGTCTATCAAAGTGTAAGTGGCTGGGTGGCAGTCCATCAACGCGTAAGAGGCCGGGTGGCGGTCCAGCACAAGGTCCTTATGTGGCCAGGGTGATGACCGGTGGGGGATTCATCCATCTACTAGTAGAAAAGGTTACTTATTGGTATCTTTGCCTGATCAGCAAGATATCGGGTTTATGCCAAAATTCTTTTCCTTTCCAAAATTCATTGGATGTTTCAAACTCTGTTCATACTTTACATAACAGAGGTTCCAGGAAATGTTTAAGAGATATATATGTGGATATATATATCGGGACTAAATAAAGTATCTCGTAACTTTATTTCATTCAATAATATTTCAAAGATTGAATCTATTCAAGTCTTAACTTGTGGTCTCATCTATGGGATGTTTTTTTTTAAAAAAACTTATAATACTTTGAACGGTGGTAGTTCAAGTAGCTTTATAAATGATATAAGTGTAGTGAAGTATTTGGTAACTTCATTCCTTGTTTTTACTTATATCTAGTAAGTAATTATCTTACACATGATAAAGATTCTAGTAAGTATCCATTTAGATACTTATATTATTGTTATCACTATGTATTATCTTGCGAGCTGTAAGGCTCACTCTTGCTTTATTTCTTCATCACACAACAACAGTTAGGAAAGATGGCCAGACTCCAGCAGACCCAGCGCAAGCGCGTGGGAAGCGTCCCGCGTCTTCCCGATGATGTTGTAGCTGTTATAGCTGCAGAGGTAGATCTATTGTAGATCATACCATCTACTTTTGAGAATCAATTATGTATAATTATAACTTGTGGCAGATAATGGCAATCAACTGTAAATTTATCAAGTAATCATTTTGGGTTGTAATAACTTTTAAATTGCGGATTCAAAGACTTGTACTTATTTCAATTTCATCTCTGAGACTATAACGGGTTGTGGTGTGTGTTAGTGTGGGGTCACAACATAAGGTTATTTTTATTAAGTAAGTGAAGTGGTATTGTGGAATGAAAGACCGTGACGACCCGGATCCCCGACCCCGGATCTGGGGGTGTTACAGAAATGGTATCAGAGCTAAGCGTTATAAACCTCAGAGATGATGCGACGATATAATAATAAACTCACAAAGATAATAAGAACTCTTGCCAAGTTCATTGTCGGACTACTTAAAGTAGCACTGATAGTTAAAACCCTTACGGGAACCCTTATAAGTATCATGATAGTAACTTAGCTCGTTTAATGTGTAGGCACCTGAGATAGAGGACCCTGAGATGTTCGAGCGTGAGCATGATGAGGCACTGCTAGATGTTGAGGATCAGGAGGAGCCTGAGATGGAGGAGGATGAGGAGGACCCCTCAGAGGAGTCAGAGACGGAGGTCATTGCTATTCAGATGAGGAGGACCCCTCAGAGGAGTCAGAGACAGAGGTTATTGCTAGTCCAGATGAGGAGGACCCGGATGAGGTCCCAGTAGCTGAGGAGCGTGTTGGACCTATGGTAGTGTATGCTGGTACCCCCTTTACCCACACTTCCGGTGGTCAGAGCCCCTACCCCTCCACCACTATCTTGGATCCCCTATGATGACAGCTCAGAGACCCATACTTCCGAGCCTAGGCAGACCGAGGAGGCACCCTCAGCGGCTCCGGATTCACCACCTCTTGACCCTGCCCACAGGCAGTCTTCGTTAGCTCATGGATATGTTCAGGATGTTCTGAGGACCCGAGTGGCTGTTGCCGAGGCCCGACTGGATGAGGCCAGGAGGGAGTTGGATGCAGAGAGGGCGGGTAGGCGTACCCGAGCTTATGAGACTAGGGCTTCTATACCCCGATCCTTGAGGAGGGAGCTTACGGGGATAGAGCTCACGTCCCGAGCGAGACTCAGATCTCTCCAGGGGGACAGGCATGGTAGGATCTCCAGGCGGCAGGCCGACTATATCTTCCGTCGTGTGATGGAAAGGGTTTGGGAGCTGACCCGCTCCGGTGTGTGATTCAGGATTGATGATGGAATAGTCTAGTTGTCTAGTTAGCCGAAACCTTAGTAAGAGCCAATTTTCCGGGATAGTTGACTTGTATATAACATCCCTTTTTTCTGACTAGACAGATAGACTCTTGTGTATCACTTTTGGGACAGATGACTGTAGCACTGTTGTACTTTTGACCAGATCAAACTATGTATTTCTCGTATTATGTATATATTTGTTTCCTTTGGTTCAGTTCATTAGTGACGGGATCACTGTTTTATCATTATTATTACTGCACTTCGTATTAGAACTGTTATGGATTAAAACTACTATATATAATTGCTGTATTTAATACTAAGGAACGTGAGCTTCGAGGCTCGATTTGACTGCTCTTGTGTTTCGTGACTCAATCTGCCTTAACAAGATGCCTACGTACCTTGCTGATTGCCAAGGATCAAGTCAAAAAACGTAGTTCTGATGGGTGGGGGTGAGACCCCTTATATAGATGTGGGAGTCCTTGAATTGGACTTGGTATAGGAGACTTGGTGGATAAGCCTCTGAATTAGGATAGACTTAGGAGTCCTAGGAAGTAGGAAGCTGATTCCTTATCCTTTTAGGTTCCCTTGAGGCTAATCTCTAAGGACTTATATCCTCATCGGGACTCTTTTCAACATCTGATTTCTCCCTTATTAATTAATTACGAAATTAATTAATAATCAGGGCTTTTTGGCCTTTTTTATTCCACCAGGCCTGATCTGGTCCGTCAGGCTTAACCTTTCTGGTCTGAATATCATACATCTTCTTATTGGGCCTAGCAGCCCATTAATTATAAAACCAGGACTTATTTATCCCTATCATTTGCCCCCCAACTTTTGGGAAACATTGATTAGGTTTCGCAGAAGTTAAATCTATTCGTTCCCTTACAGGGTTTCGTTTTTGCGTAAAGTGTGGAGCGACCTACACATTTACAACGAATCTTCCTTTTATTCAGAAATTATCTTAATTTCCAGGAATTTTTCCCTAATTTTCTGGGATTTATCCTTAATTTTCTGGATTTTTCCCTTAATTTCTGGGATTTATCCTAATTTTTCTGGATTTATTCCTTATTTCTGAGAATATTAACATTTTTCAGAAAATATTTAAGGAATTTCCTTATTTTTCTGGATTTTTCCCTTAATTTCTGGGATTTATCCTTAATTTTCTGGATTTTTCCCTTAATTTCTGGGTTTTATCCTAATTTTCTGGATTTTTCCCTTAATTTCTGGGATTTATCCAATTTTTCTGGATTTTTCCCTTAATTTCTGGGATTTATCCTTAATTTTTTGGATTTTTCCCTTAATTTCTGGGTTTTATCCTAATTTTCTGGATTTTTTCCCTTAATTTCTGGGATTTATCCAATTTTTCTGGATTTTTCCCTTAATTTCTGGGATTTATCCTAATTTTTCTGGATTTATTCCTTATTTCTGAGAATTTTTCAGAAAATATTTAAGGAATTTCCTTATTTTTCTGTAATTTTCAGAGATTTTTCTTTTCTTTTTTTTTTTTTTTTTTTTTAATATAAAATTCGACTAGGAATTTTTCGAGCAGAAAATTTTCGACTAGGAATTTTTCGAGTAGAAAATTTTCGACTAGGAATTTTGTTGTTCTTTCGGTCAGGAGTCCTGCTTTTTGACCGAATTAACCTTCATTTGTTGCCCAGGTCGATGCAAATTCGGGCAGGGCTCATTCGATCAGGAATCCTGGTCGAATTTCGGCCAGGATTTTCACCCCTTCCTCTTTTTTTTTTTTTTTTTTTTTTTTTTTTTTTTTTTTTTTTTTTTACAATTTTCGACCAGAAAATTTTCGACCAGAAATTTTGTTCCTTTCGGTCAGGAGTCCTGCTTTTTGACCGAATTAACCTTCATTTGTTGCCCAGGTCGAAGCAATTTCGACCTCCTGTATTTCGACCAGGATTTCCACATGATTCCTGGTCGAATTGGGTCATATTCCTGATCTTTTTATCCATTTCTCCCTGGACTTTATTTTTGGGCCACCTTCACTTAGCTGGGCCTTCATTCTTTTGGCCCATTATGACTGGATTTTGGGTTATGGGCTGTTAACCTTAAATATCTGGGCCCTTTTCTGGGCTTTTTAAACACTTGGGCCCTTAGCTGGGCTTTATTTTTTCAAGGTTTTTTTTAGAATTGGGCCTCATTTCTAAGCCCAAATTCCAAACTCTTCTAATATCTTTCTGGATTCTTCCAAAATCTTGAAAAAACTCAAGCTTTTCTTTTGATTTTTTTACTAGAATTCTCTTGAATTTTCCAGGAACTTCCAGAACCTTCCAACTTTTGGGCCCAAATGGGCTTTTTAAGGTCCATTACCCATTTATTTCTCCTATATATAGGTGGGATGAGAGTGTGATTCTTCACACCTCTCATTTCATTTCTCTTCACCTACAACTTTCTAATCTTCTCCTCTCTCAAATCCACTCCTTCTTCCTCCCAAGTCTTTTCCAGTCTTTACTAGATGGCCGACAAGAGTTCCGAGAGGGCGGCCAAGATAGCCTCGGCTTCAAAACGAGGTAAGGATATCGAGATCCGCTCTTCATATATGTCTTTAATTGATATGATTAATACTAGGGGGGATGAATATCCTTCCACTGCACATCTCGACTCCTTTAATCACTGTAATACTTGGCATAACATAGATTTCAATAAACTAAATGCTCGTTATAACGTCCCTCCTCCCTTTAGACTAGTTCCAGTCTCTGGTGGTGACCGTACTTGCCACTGGAGGCCTGATACTCTCTTCATCTACACCGACGCCCTTAATGCTGGGCTCAGGTTCCCTTTTCATCCTTTTATCCCTCATCTTTTGGCTGACTTACAAATTAACCCGTGTCAGCTTCCTCCAAACGCCTGGAGGAATATTCTATGTTTTATGGTTTGTTGTCTTAGGGAGGGCTTTCCTCTTTCTGTAGCCGTTTTTAGGAAAGTCTTTCAATGTTACAATAGTTCTTCCAATATTTGTGGCTGGGTTTATGTCAAACAAAGGCCCAAAAGCAAACATATCTTTAACAGCGCCTCTATTCCGGATAATAATCCAAATTGGAGGAATAGTTTCGTCGGGTTACGTTGGGAGAATGGCGATTGGGGCACGCTCTTTCGATCTTCCTTCGGGAAGGTCAGTGATGGTAGCCTCAAATCCATTCACTTAACTCCTGAAGAAACTATCATTTATAATGGGCTCACTCAGGATGATGGCACCACCACCAGCTGGACTCTTTTAGAAGAGTTTTCCCTGATTCATGTGGGACTATCCTCTGTTTCTCAACAGGGTATTTCTCTTCCCTTCTCAATTTTTCTTTATTTCACGCATTATTAACATCACTTATTTTGTCTTTTGCTTTGTTTCAGCTGCTAAGGAGATTAACGAGGACAATGTCCCCTTGGTCGAGGAAACAGCTAGGATGAAGAAAGCTCGGTTAGCAGGCCTAGACACCAGAGGAAAGGCGACAGAGCCTATCTTCTTGAGAAAGCACAAGGAGCCTATGGGGGAGGCTTCAACTGAAGGAGCTGAGGGCCATAATGCTCCTATCACTGCTGCTGCCCCTGCTGCTGCTGCTACAGGCGCCTTTCAGCCTCTCTGGGGATTCCGCCGAGGGGATACCGTGGTTGGTTCCACGAAGCATGCTTGGGATTGGTCCTACCATAGCGTGACCCCAAAGGACTTTACTGATGTGGTGGCCACCCCTGACCTTGAGAGGATTAAGCTCATGGGAGCCCAGTCTCTGGCTTCGGTATGCCTTCTCTTTTTTAAACTTATTTCTCGTTCTTGTAGCACTTTCTTGCCTTATACTTTGTTAATTGTTTTGTTTCAGTCTAACGCCTACTTTCAAGGCGCTGTGAGGCAAGCCGAATCATGGAAGCGGGCTTCTGATAAGGCCGATAATGCCCTCAGGAGGCAGCAGAAGAAGTATGCTACCCTGGAGAAGAAGCTCAAGCGCAAGGAGGAAGAACTCGGAGAGTCTAACGCCGAGCTGGTGGTACTTCGGGCGGAGAAGGATAAAGCTATAGACAATTATCTGGACTCGGAGGAGTTTGCCCAATCCATGAGGATTAGGGATGATTCAGTCTTTCCCGAGTTTTTTAGGACTGGCTGGGACACGGCCCTTGGGACCGTGAACGAGGCTTGTCCTGATATTAACCCGGCGGACTACATCTGCCCTGACGATGAGGCTTTGCTACAGAGGTTTCGTACCCGAGTAGTTGTCTCGGATCATGTTCCTCAGGATCCACTTCTTCCTCCTCCCGAGTCTTTTTCCAGACCTGCTGAGGATGACAGCTCTTCCTCCTCCGAGACGACGGAGACATCTAGCGAGAGCGGAGAAGACGATGATATGGACGCCGAGGGCACCTCAGCTCCTTAGAGCTTTTTCAGCCCTGCGTGGCTTTTTTTATTTTCGAGACTTTATTTATCAAACTTTTGTAACATCTATCAGATCTATCTCATTTATCACCTTTTATGCTTTGCATCCATGCATTTGATTTTTATTTGTTAGGCCACAATCATACTTTGAAGAACTTATGAATTTCATAAAATTGTCTGGGATTCGTCCCTTACACAAGTCTTAATAAATTTCGTAATAAAACTAAAACATATAAATCCTAAGCAAGCAAAGCTTCAAGGTGCTTTTCAACCTACTCGCCATCCTGACGAGTGAGAATCGTACTTCGACCATCTTACACGTAGTAAACCTTCAGGTTTTGTGCGTGCCAGGTTCTCGGGACTTCAAAACCATCCATAGTCTCCAGCTTGTAGGTTCCTCTACCCTGAACGCTCTTGACTCTATACGGCCCTTCCCAATTTGGGGCAAGCTTTCCTTTCTGTCCGACACCAGAAGCCTCTATTTTTCTCAAGACTAGGTCACCATGTTTGAAAAACCTCTCTTTAACCCTTAGGTTGTAGTAGAATGAAGCCTTTTTCTGATATTCTACTATCTTTGCGTGTGCTTTATCTCGTACTTCATCGATTAAATCCAGGGCTAACTTCTGCCCTTCCTCATTTTCTTTTTCATCAAAAGCCTGAATCCTTGGAGAAGAATGTGATATCTCCACGGGAACTACTGCTTCCGCCCCATATGCCAACATGAAAGGAGTTGCATCTGTCGTGACTCTACAGGTAGTCCTATAAGCCCATAATATGGGAAGTATCTCATCTACCCAATTATTTCTCGACTTTTCGATCCTCTTCTTTAGTCCATCCAGGATTATCCGATTTGCTACTTCCGCTTGCCCATTGGCTTGCGGGTGAGCCACAGAGGTGAATCGTAACTCAATTTCATTTTCTTCACAATACTTCTTGAATTCCTCATTGTTGAATTGCGTTCCATTGTCAGTGACGAGGATACGGGGAATTCCATATCGGCACATAATGTTTTCCCACAGGAATTGTGCAACCTGCTTAGTTGTGATTTTGGCCAAAGGTTTGGCTTCGATCCACTTGGTGAAATAATCAATGGCTACAATCAGAAACTTCCTTTGTGCTGTGGCCATAGGAAAAGGCCCTAGAATATCCATCCCCCACATAGCAAAGGGGATAGGTGAGTTGATAGAGGTCAGCATCTCGGGGGGTTGTCTGGCGACTGGTGCATGCTTCTGACAACGATCACACTTCTTTACATATTCTTTGGCATCAGCCATCATTTCTGGCCAATAGAAGCCTAAACGAGTTATCTTATGAGCCAAGGCCCTGCCCCCCAAGTGTTGCCCACAAATGCCTTCATGCACTTCCTCAAGAGCCAAGCGTGCCTCATCGGGCCTGAGACACCTCAAGTAAGGAACCACGAAAGATCTTTTATATAGAATCCCATCTATCAAAGAGTACCTTAGTGCTCGAACAGTTAACTTCCGTGCCTCAATTGTATCGCTTGGCAACCAACCGGTCTGAATGTGAGCCTTGATGGGATCAATCCATGACGTCCCCAAGCCTACGGGAGCCACAAGTTTAACATCTATGCTTCGTGTCTTCAAAACACGGAAGTACACACTTCCTGAACTTTCTTCAATCTCAGATGAAGCAAACTTTGATAGCGCATCTGCTTTAGCATTTTCTTCCCTTGGAATGTGTTCAACATGGCATTCATTAAATTGGGTCATCACAGCCCTTACTAGGCGAACATACTTTGCCATCGTATCATCCCTTGCTTCAAATTCTCCCTTTACCTGGGATATGATCAACTTCGAGTCTCCACGGACCTTTAAGTTTTTGACCCTAAGTGTCCCAGCTAGACCAAGGCCAGCAATCAGGGCTTCATACTCTGCCTCATTGTTTGTGGTTGGGAAGTCTAGCTTCATGGCATACTCAATTAAGAATCCATCAGGGCTTTGCAAAACCAACCCTGCTCCACTGGAATTTGTTTTTGATGCTCCATCAAAATAGAGAACCCAATATTCTTTCTCCTTGTCCCCATTGTCGACTCCCTTGTCTTGAGGTGTGGTATCTTCCTGCCCCCCGACTTCTTGGTTGGGTATGGTACATTCCACCACGAAGTCAGCTAGTGCCTGGGCTTTTATGGCCATACGTGGCTTATACTTGAGATCGAACTCTCCCAACTCTATTGCCCACTTAATTAGTCTCCCACTTGCCTTGGGACTGTGAATGATATTTCTCAGTGGCTGATTTGTTAGCACTTCAATTTGGTGAGCTTGAAAATAAGGACGCAGCTTTCTTGAAGCCATCACCAAGGCTAAAGCGAATTTCTCAATGGCTGAATAATTCAACTCAGCACCACGCAAAATTTTGCTGACATAGTATACGGGTTTCTGGACTTTCAGTTCCTCCTTAACCAATACCGCGCTCAAAGCGCTTTCCGAAACAGCCAAGTACAAGAATAAAACTTCACCCAGAACTGGCTTGGCCAACAACGGGGCCTGGCCCATATACTTCTTTAACTCTTCAAATGCCTTCTGATTTTCCTCACTCCATACAAAGTCTTTAATGTTCTTTAATGACTTGAAGAATGACAAGCACTTGTCTCCTGACTTGGAGATGAATCGTCCTAGCGCAGCAACCCTTCCTGTGAGTTTCTGAACATCCTTGACAGTTTTTGGGGGTTCCATGTCCAGGATTGCCTTTATTTTATCGGGGTTAGCCTCAATTCCCCTCTTTGAGACCATCAATCCCAAGAATTTTCCAGATCCTACTCCGAAAGCACACTTCGTGGGATTCAACATCATCTTGTGGTACCTCAGGACCTCAAAAGCTTCCCTCAAATGGGTTATATGATCAGTCTTTACTAGACTCTTGACTAGCATGTCATCAACATAGACTTCCATAGTCTTCCCAATAAGATCCTTAAAAATTTTATTCACCAACCTTTGATAGGTGGCTCCTGCATTCTTGAGACCAAACGCCATAACAAGATAACAATAAACACCAAAGTCAGTGATAAATGATACCTTTGGAATGTCATCCTTATGCATTTTGATTTGGTTGTATCCGCTAAATCCATCCATGAAACTCAGCATCTCATGTCCAGCGGTGGCATCAATCAAAGTATCAATTCTAGGCAGCGGAAAACAGTCTTTGGGGCATGCATCATTCAGATCGGTGAAGTCTATACACATCCTCCACTTTCCATTAGCCTTCTTCACCATTACAGGGTTTGCTAACCACTCCGGAAATTGAATTTCCTCAACGAAACCAGCCTCTAAGAGCTTTTCCACTTCCTGCTTTATAGCCTCTTGTCTTTCCGGGGCAAAAATTTCTTTTCTTTTGTTTCACTGTCTTCCGGCTTGGATCCACGTTTAACTTGTGGGTAATTAACCCCGGGTCTATGCCTGGCATATCAGCTGCTGACCATGCAAACACATCACTATTTTCTTGCAAAAATTTCACTAACTTCCCTCTAAGGGGCTCCTCTAATGTAGCTCCAATGAAAGTCATCCTCTCAGGATTCTTGGGATCTAAAGGAACCGAAACCAATTCTTCTGCTGGCCTTCCTCTATTTTCATCATTTTCTCGAACATCCATATCTTCAATAGGAAGAACCTGCCCCCCGACTCCATCTGCCCTCAAAGAGGCCACATAACAGCTTCTAGCCATCTTTTGATCTCCCCTCTCTTCTCCAATCCCGTTTCGGGTGGGGAACTTCATGACTGAATGGTAGGAGGAGGGGACTGCCTTGAAAGCATGTATCCCTGTTCTCCCCATGATAGCATTATAAGTTGAACTAGCCTTTACCACCACAAAATCCAGCATCTGCGTTGCTTGCCTAGGCTCCGTACCTATGGTGGTTGGTAATTTAATTATCCCTTCCACAGGACATTCTACTCCAGCAAATCCATATATCGGCATGTCGGTTGGTGTCAACTGGGAGTCGTTATACCCCATCCTTAGAAAGGTGTCGTGGAGCAAGATATCCACAGAAGCACCATTATCCACAAGGACCCTCTTAACCGGGCTATTTCCTATTATCGGCGTTATGACCAGCGGGTCGTCATGGGGAAACTTCACACCCTCTAGGTCGGAATCATCAAAAGCCAATGTTACTTCTGTCCTGGCCCTCTTCGGGGCTTCTCCAACAATATGCATAACCTCTCTAGTATATGCCTTTCTGGAATTTTTGGACAATCCAGCAGCAGTTGGACCTCCAAAGATCGTGTTTATCACAGGCCCTCGAAGTCTCGGCCCTCCATAAATGGTGTTTATAACTGGTCCTCTAGGTTGGGGATTCCGCCCCTGATCATCTTGGTCCCTCCTACGATCTTCAAAGTTCTTCCTTCCATTATTGTTTCTGTCTCCTCCATCTCCAGTATACTTGTTCAGCCTTCCTTTTCGAATCAAAAACTCAATTTCATCTTTCAACTGCCTACACTCATCGGTGTCATGGCCAACATCTTTGTGAAACCTGCAATACTTGCCCTTATCTAGCTTGGCGGGATCAGCCTTCAAAGGCTTAGGCCAGCGAATATCTCTGTCTTTCTCAATCTCCATCAAAATCTGACTTCTGGGGGCATTCAGCTTAGCGTATTCAGTGAACTTTTGCCCAGGTCCTCCCTTCTTGGGGGTTGAATCAGGGTTTTGTTCAGTTCTAGGATACTTATCCTTAGCGATATACTCCAAATCAGTTTTTCGTTTCTTGCCTCCAGTGGGCTCATTACTTACTACGGTCTTCCTCATACTCTCTTCAACCTTGATATACTTCCCTGCCCTCTCTTGGAGCTGCAACATGCTCTCAGGGGGTCGTTTGGCCAAAGACATCTTGAAAAACTCATCCCTAGTTCCTTGTTGCAGTGCTATCATGGCTACCTTATCATCAAGGTCTGGGACTTTTAAAGCCTCCTTTGTAAAACGATTTAGGTAATCTCTTAAGGATTCTTTAGCTCCCTGCACAAGACTCATAAGAGATGCTGAACTTTTCTCATGGACTCTTCCACTGATGAATTGCTTAATAAAAGCCTGACTTAATTCTCTGAATGATCCAATAGAATTTGGGGGTAGGCGACTGTACCATCTTTGAGCCATACCCGACAGGGTTTGAGGGAAGGCCCGACATTTTATAGCATCATTCACGGGTTGCAGCAGCAGTGCATTAGAGAATGTCCTAACATGATTAGCGGGGTCTCCCGTGCCATCATAGGCTTTGATAGTGGGCATCTTAAATTTTCTTGAGATATGGGCATTCATTATCTCTTCTGTGAAGGGTGGAGTTGGATCATCAGGATCTCCAAGGGGAAGGAGATTGCTTGGATCAGTTCTTGGGACAGCAGCCCTTCTTCTTACCGGACCATCCAGGTCTATGATAGGAGGAGGATTTCTCCCCCTAGGAGGTATGTGGGGTCTGGTGGCTTGGTGAGCCTCCAAATCACGCCTCAGCCTTTGGATTTCAGCCTCATGAGCCCTGATCTTTTCCTGCACTTCTTGGGGATTCGCCCCTGGGGTGCTTTGGGGGCGTTGCCTTCCATCGGCCATTGGCTCTTTCCCAGGACGCCTCCTTCTCGGGGCCACTTCATCATCCGAAGATTCGGAGTCTCTCTCAGTGTATGGACCAGAAAATTCCCGATCCTCAGGGATAGGATCCAAACCTCGTATATAGGGGGGCGACCGCCCTCGTGCTTCGCTTCGCCCAGCATATCCACTTCCTCCAACCTCAGGGTGAAGGGGCATCCCATAAGGGGGGTTAATAGTAACAATAGTTGAGTATTCATACCCGACGGGTCGAGAATTCACAGGTATATGTATTTGTTGAACTTGAGGATTCGTACCTTGAACAGTCGGGGGAGTTGTCCCTTGTGGCTGAGGATGAGTTGCCCCTGTCTGGGCTTCCCCCTGAGTAGATGCATAAGTTGAATGGGGAGGAACCTCCACGGTTGATGAAATCACCTGGGTTGTCCCTGATGGTGTTCCCTCCTCCAGAGTGCTGGTTGTTCTCCGTGTTCTCGCCATGGTTGTTGTTGCGTATTTCCCACAGACGGCGCCAAATGTTATGGATTAAAACTACTATATATAATTGCTGTATTTAATACTAAGGAACGTGAGCTTCGAGGCTCGATTTGACTGCTCTTGTGTTTCGTGACTCAATCTGCCTTAACAAGATGCCTACGTACCTTGCTGATTGCCAAGGATCAAGTCAAAAAACGTAGTTCTGATGGGTGGGGGTGAGACCCCTTATATAGATGTGGGAGTCCTTGAATTGGACTTGGTATAGGAGACTTGGTGGATAAGCCTCTGAATTAGGATAGACTTAGGAGTCCTAGGAAGTAGGAAGCTGATTCCTTATCCTTTTAGGTTCCCTTGAGGCTAATCTCTAAGGACTTATATCCTCATCGGGACTCTTTTCAACATCTGATTTCTCCCTTATTAATTAATTACGAAATTAATTAATAATCAGGGCTTTTTGGCCTTTTTTTATTCCACCAGGCCTGATCTGGTCCGTCAGGCTTAACCTTTCTGGTCTGAATATCATACATCTTCTTATTGGGCCTAGCAGCCCATTAATTATAAAACCAGGACTTATTTATCCCTATCAAGAACTTTCTTAAAATAATAGAATTGTGATATACGTTCTCCCCATTATAAGAGCTGTGCAAGGCACAATGTTGTATATGATTGCGACCTAACGTTGAATTTTCCCAATAATTTTTTTAATTATTATCAGAATCATGCCGCCAAGAAAGATTGGAACTAGGGCGAACCCTGGATCTGAGGACCAGGGAAGCCATAATCAGGACAATAGAAACCCAGAACACAGTGAAGAGGAAGATGAGGATTATGTGGAACAGGATGACTCCCTGTATGAAGAGGAAGAGGAAACATATGATATTGAGGGATTTGAGATAGAGGCTGAAGAAGGAGAAACCGAGGTTGAGCAACCAGTACCAAACCCAGGCATGGATCCCATGGGCCAGTTTATGCAACTCCTAAGGCAGAACTTGGAACGTCAACCCAACCCACCCCCTCAAGGAAGTAACAATGCTGTGGCAAACTCTTTCAGGGCTTTTAAGTCCCTTAAGCCCCCTGAGTTCCACGGATCAGCCGACCCAGTTGAGGCAAGGGCATGGTTAAAGGAAATGGAAAAATCTTTTGAGATTTTGAGTACCGATGAGGCACAGAAGACTGTATTTGCTACTTACCTGCTGAAAGGAGAAGCTAACTACTGGTGGGAGGCCAAGAAAAACATGGAGACAGATGCTATTATAACCTGGGAGAGATTTAGTCAGTTGTTTCTGGGGAAGTATTTCCCGAGGTTTATGGAAAACCAGATGGAGCTCAAGTTCTTGGAGCTAAAGCAGAATAACTTGTCTGTAGCAGAGTACGAAGCGAAATTTACTGAGTTATCAAGGTTTGTGCCAGAGTTTGTGAGCACCGAGGAAAAGAAAGCTAGGAGGTTTCAGCAGGGACTGAAACCGTGGATTCAGAATAGGGTGGCAATCCTTGAGCTTACGGACTATGCCACTCTGGTGCAAAAGGCAATGATTGTAGAAGTCGGAAGTGAACAGATGCAGAAGGAAAGAGAGAAGAAAGGAATAAAGAGGAAAAGTATGAGCATGGGTGGAGGTTCCGCAGGAAGGAGCTTCCCAACTAGATTTAATCGAGGAGCAGTGTCCCTACCAGGAAGGAACACTGGGTTTAAGCGGCCAATGAGTGTGAGTGTGAGCCAGGGCGGCCAAAAGTCAAGAATGTCCTATTCCAACCAGTCTCGACCCCCATTGCCAGCCTGTAACATATGTGGAAGGAATCACAATGGGGAGTGTAAAGGAAAGCCAGTAACCTGTTTTAAGTGCGGTCGGGAAGGCCACTACTCGAATAAGTGCCCATCATCAACCCCTGCCGTCATTCCAACCGCCACTTGTCATCAGTGCGGACGCCCAGGTCATTGGAAGAGGGAATGCCCAATGAACAAACCAGTAGCTTTGGGAGCAAGCAGGGCTGCTTCTAATAAGCCACCTACTGCGAGGACTTTCAACATGACAGTCCAGGATGCTATGAAAGATTCAGATGTGATAGGAGGTACCCTTTCTCTAAATTCAGTCAGTGCAAATGTTTTATTTGATTCGGGAGCAACTAAATCTTTTATATCAAAGGACCTTGCGCGTAAGTTAAGACTTAAGGCTGAACCCTTGATAGAACCCTTACAAGTAGAAATAGCCAACCATGAAATTATTCTTGCTAACCAGATTCACCCCGCCTGTGAGATAGGCATAGGGGAGCAATCTTTTAGTGTTGATCTGATTCCTTTTAAATTAGGGGAGTTTGATGTAATTTTGGGAATGGACTGGCTATCTAGCAATGATGCTCAGATAGACTGTAAAGGGAAGAAAGTTAAGCTAAATGTCCTAGGGAAGAAAGAAGTTATATTTAGAGGAAAGAGGCAGACGCAGAAATTTTTGACCATGGCCCAGGCCAAAAGGATGCTACGAAAAGGAAGTGAGGCTTACCTAGCCTATGTGGTGGACACGCAGAAGGAGGTGCCCAACTTACAAGATATTCCAGTAGTCAACGAATTTGAAGATGTATTCCCACAAGACCTTCCGGGATTACCACCCGATAGAGTGATTGAATTTGCTATTGAGTTGGCCCCAGGGACGGCGCCAGTTTCAAAAGCACCTTACCGGTTAGCCCCGTTAGAAATGAAGAAATTAGCTATCCAATTGCAAGAACTCTTGGATAAGGGTATGATAAGACCCAGTGTGTCTCCATGGGGAGCACCAGTTTTATTTGTTAAGAAGAAAGATGGGAGCATGAGGCTGTGCATAGACTACCGAGAGTTGAACAAGCTAACCATAAAGAACATGTACCCATTACCTAGAATAGATGATCTGTTCGACCAGCTAAAGGATGCTGTTTATTTTTCCAAGATTGACCTGAGAACTGGATATCACCAACTAAAGATTAAACCCGAAGATATTTCCAAGACAGCGTTCTGTACCAGGTATGGGCATTATGAGTTCTTGGTAATGTCCTTTGGATTAACCAACGCCCCAGCGGCTTTCATGGATTTAATGAATAGAGTATTTAAGAAGTACTTAGACAAGTGTGTGATAGTTTTTATCGATGATATTTTGATCTACTCAAGGACTGAGGCAGAACATGCAGAGCATTTGAGGATAGCTCTAGGAATACTCAGAGAGGAACAGTTATATGCCAAATTCTCGAAGTGTGAATTCTGGCGGAATGAAGTACAGTTTTTAGGACATGTGATCAATAAAGAAGGAGTATTGGTCGACCCCTCCAAGATAGAGGCGGTCTCAAATTGGGAAAGGCCAACCACACCCACAGAGGTAAGGAGTTTCATAGGATTGGCCGGCTACTATCGTAGATTTGTACAGGACTTTGCGAAGATCGCAGCCCCTTTGACACGACTTACTCGTAAGACAGAGAAGTTTGAATGGACGGAGAAATGCGAGAACAGTTTTCAGGAATTAAAGAAAAGGTTGATAACGGCTCCGGTATTGGCATTGCCGGACGGAAAAGGAGATTTTGTGATATATAGTGACGCGTCGCACAAAGGATTAGGATGTGTGCTTATGCAGCACGGTAAAGTTATTGCGTATGCGTCGAGACAACTGAAGGAATACGAGGTTAGATATCCTACTCATGACCTTGAGCTCGCGGTAATAGTATTTGCCTTAAAAATTTGGAGGCACTACTTGTATGGAGAGAAGTGCGAGATTTTCACAGACCATAAAAGCCTCAAGTACATATTTACGCAGAAAGAGCTCAACATGCGCCAGAGGAGATGGTTAGAACTAATCAAGGACTATGATTGTGAGATTCTCTATCATCCGGGGAAAGCCAATGTGGTGGCTGATGCCCTTAGTAGAAAGGAAAGACTCAGAATGATAACGACTTCGGAAGAATTGATAAGGGATTTTGAGAGAATGCAAATAGAAGTAAAGGTAACCGGAACCGGAACTGAAAAGCTTTTTGAGATCTCAATGCAGCCAGAGTTATTGGAAAAGATCAGACTATGCCAAGAGAAAATAATGAATGAAGACAGAGAGTCAATGACTGGAGAGGAGATCCATACCGAGAAAGATGATAAAGGGATAATGAGGTACTCCTACCGGATTTGGGTTCCGAATGTTCAAGAGCTTAAAGATGAGATTTTGGATGAAAGCCATAGTTCAAGGTATTCCATTCACCCGGGAAGTACCAAGATGTATAGGGATTTGAAGGAATATTACTGGTGGCCCAACATGAAGAGGGACGTAGCAGAATGGGTAAATAAGTGTTTGACTTGCCAAAGGGTAAAGGCAGAGCACCAGAGACCCAGTGGACTCTTACGACCCCTGGGGATTCCCGAATGGAAATGGGAACAGATAGCGATGGATTTTGTTGTAGGCTTGCCAAGGACGAAAGCCAATCACGACGCCATTTGGGTAATTATAGACCGACTGACAAAGTCAGCTCATTACATTCCTATCAATGAGAGATCCACAGTCGATAGACTGGTGGACATTTACCTTAAGGAAATAGTGACGCGACACGGAGTCCCAGCGTCCATTGTCTCAGACCGAGACCCCAGGTTCAACTCCAGATTTTGGAGGAGCTTTCAGGAATGTGCAGGGACCAAGTTAAATATGAGTACCGCGTACCATCCCCAGACGGATGGGCAGAGTGAAAGGACCATCCAGACACTAGAGGATATGTTGAGAGTCTGTGCAATAGACTTTAAAGGGAGTTGGGATGATCACTTGCCGTTGATCGAGTTTTCTTATAACAATAGCTTTCATGCTAGCATCGGAATGCCGCCTTACGAGGCCCTGTACGGAAGAAGGTGTCGATCTCCCTTATACTGGGATGAAGTAGGAGAGCGGAAGATGCTCGGACCCGAAGTGGTCCAAAGGGCCAAAGATATAGTGGATCTTATCAGAGGGCGACTTGTAGCAGCCCAAGACAGACAGAAGAAATATGCAGACCTAGCCCGAAAGGACAAGGAATATGAAGTAGGGGACTTAGTACTGCTAAAGGTATCCCCTTGAAAGGGATTAATGAGGTTCGGAAAGAAAGGAAAACTAAGCCCAAGATACATTGGACCTTTTGAGATATTAAGACGGATTGGAAAGTTAGCTTACGAGCTAGCCCTACCCCCTAATTTGCAACAAGTTCATAATGTGTTCCATGTGTCAATGCTAAGGAAGTATCATCGGGATGCCAGACACATAGTGGAGTACGAGCAGGTGGATATGTAGCCAGATCTAACTTACGTGGAGAAGCCAGTAAGGATTATAGATAAGAAGGAGCAGGTGCTTCGGAACAAAGTGATCAAGCTAGTCAGAGTACTATGGCAGAATCATAATATGGAAGAATCAACTTGGGAACTAGAGAGCGCAATGCTAGAAAAGTACCCCCATTTGTTTTCTGTTTGATTCCGGGACGGAATCCTTTTAAGGAGGGGAGACTGTAATAACCCCCAAAATTTTCAACTTTTTTTGTAACCCTTGTGAATAGTGTTTTAGCTGAATGAGAAAACTTTTCACGCCACACTATGTAGGGGTTCTGTTATGGATATTCTGGGATATTATTAGTACTCTATGTAGTATATAAGTGTATGTAAAGATCGTCAGAATCCAATTCCGAACACTTTGGTTTTTCCCGGAAATCCACAAGATACGGAGAGAATTGAGTATAAGGTAACAGGATAAAAAGGATTTAAATTAAAGTATTATGATAGAGGATCATAAAAAGGAATATAATGTATTGAGAAAGGTTAAGGGAACCTAAGTAATAAAATCTCGGGTATGATCCTTCAAACGATAAACGAAAACGAAAGTTAAGCGAACCGTATAACAGATCAGCGGTCATTAGGCAATCAATTAGGAAGTTAATCAAAGGGATTAGTGGGGATGATGTCATCCAACCAATAGAAAGAGGACAAGGAGGGGAGGATGACATCATGAGGGTGACACAAGCATGACATGGGAAGGAAGGAGGTGTGGTTGAATGAGAACCATACAAATTCAAGGGCAACAAGGTAATTAACTAAATCAAACACAAAAACAAATCAACCAAGCCAAGCAAATTCATTCTTCATCAAAAATCAAAAAAAAAGAAAACCAAGGCATTGTTCATCTTTTGCTCTCGGCTTTTACTATTTCAAAAGGGGAAGAAATTCAAAATTCAAGATCCAAGCTTCCTAAATTGGTGAGTTAATTCCCTAATCATCTTCATGCTTAGTTAGGGCTATATCATGAGTTTAAGCTATTAATTCCTTCTCAATCTTCTCCATTTAATCAAAGAAGAAGACTATGAATAGTGTTTTCAAGTTTTTTAACTTGAAATTTTTCTTGTTTTCTTGAAGATCCAAGCATTCTTAAGACTTCTCAAAGCTTCTTAAGGCTTCCTAGCTCATCCCACCACTTCAAGGAAGGTATACCATCTCCAAACCCTAGATTCCTATGTATTATAAGATGATTTTGATTAGTAGGATGATATTGTAGCTTGTTGTTGTAATTAGAGTTTGGGATTTGAAATGGTAGTGAAATGGAATGGTAAATGTTGTGGTTTTGATTAAAAGAACTTAAGTATGATTAAAGTTAAGCTTAGGCATAAGTATGAATGATTAAATTGAATTGGTTGGGGTTGTTATGATGTGATAAGGATGGATGTTGGTTGTATGTTGGATTTGAGGTTGATTTGGGTTGGTTTTGAATGGTTAAAAATTGGGAAATCGCGTAAACATAGCCGTCGTAACGTCCGATTTTCTTTAGACTGTTTTTGTGCATAACATTAGGACCCGAGAACCCCCTGCTAGACTATGACCAATGCCATGTTTAGATAGCTCATGTTACGAGCTTTGTTTTGATATGTAGTTCGTTCGATTCCGATACACGGTTTAGGAGAAACGACCGTTTCAAGTAACGGCGTTTCGCGAACGAAACTTTTCCCCTCGCCTTACTTTGAAACATAGGTTAAAGACCAAAAAGGGTTAATTAATGTATGAAACATTTATGGTAAGTGTGTTAGGCAGTTGGTAAGACACTCGCGAAGGAATCGCTTTAAAACTCGTAAAGGTTAAATTATTAAAATTGGTGGAGCCGAGGATACTCGAGTGACTTAAGTGAATCAGTAAGCGCAAAACAAGCGTTAGAGTCTAAGTTAGTTAAAGTATAGATTTACAAGTGACTTTGGTTTAATTCCAACTTACTTGTTGTTTATAGGTTACCAGACTCGTCCCGAGCCTTTTATCACCCCAAGTCGCTCAGGCAAGTTTTCTACCCGTTATAACTGTTGTTGTGATGTATTTGTGTATATGCATGAACTTGCGTTAAATGCATATTTGTTATAGCAAATTCTTGCGATATATTGTAGCATGTTATATGATATATATGCATGCCTGTTTCGTATTCTTGCTATATATATCTGTTGGTTCAAGTTGATAATACCTATGCTAGAGGATAGCGGTAACTTGCATATACCCTTAGTATAGGGACCCAAAGGTGAAAATATTTTCTAAAACCGGGAGTCGAGGATCCCGAGTAGATTTTGTATATATGGATATGGATATATATATATATATATTTATATATATATATGGTTATAGTTTTCCAAACTATTAATCGAATAAGGGATATTCGATAACTTTATATTAATTATTGAATAGTATTTCGAATATTATTCGAGGGCTTATGACTCCTTTATATTATTATTGAATATTACTTGGATATTCAATCGAGGATGTATGACTCCTTTATTTTATGAATATTATTTATAATATTCATTCGAGGTATTATGACTCCGAGTATTTGCTGAGATATATTCTTTATTTTATTAAAGAATAAGGTGTCAATAATCAAACTTATTTTCGATTATTCAAATAAAGATAATACTTTCATATAAGTGTATCTCTGGTTGTTTAATACTCGTTTCAAGTATAAGTTTTAATACTTCTACTTCAATTATTTTTATAAGGATAATTCTTTGTGGGAATATTATTTAATTAATAATATTCAGACATTTTCTAAATATACTGGGGACTGATTTACTTCATTAAATCAGTTTTACTCCAAACACTCTTTAAAGTGTTTTCGAGTCTTCAAAATGATTTTTAAAAGTTAGAGCGGATCCCAAAACTCATTTTTATATTTAAGATCTTCCTTTTTAAGGGGATTTAAATACTCGCTCAAAACCTGAGGGATCCGGCTCTATGGTGTATTTTATATTCGCAACAAGGTTGCTGTTTTGATAAATGAATTGATTACTTGCCCAATGTTCGGGAAGTAAGCCCATCTAATTGAGTCGGCATAAGCGACAGGCCGGGGTACGGTCTATCAAAGTGTAAGTGGCTGGGTGGCAGTCCATCAACGCGTAAGAGGCCGGGTGGTGGTCCAGCACAAGGTCCTTATGTGGCCAGGGTGATGACCGGTGGGGGATTCATCCATCTACTAGTAGAAAAGGTTACTTATTGGTATCTTTGCCTGATCAGTAAGATATCGGGTTTATGCCAAAATTCTTTTCCTTTCCAAAATTCATTGGATGTTTCAAACTCTGTTCATACTTTACATAACAGAGGTTCCAGGAAATGTTTAAGAGATATATATGTGGATATATATATCGGGACTAAATAAAGTATCTCGTAAATTTATTTCATTCAATAATATTTCAAAGATTGAATCTATTCAAGTCTTAACTTGTGGTCTCATCTATGGGATGTTTTTTTTTTAAAAACTTATAATACTTTGAACGGTGGTAGTTCAAGTAGCTTTATAAATGATATAAGTGTAGTGAAGTATTTGGTAACTTCATTCCTTGTTTTTACTTATATCTAGTAAGTAATTATCTTACACATGATAAAGATTCTAGTAAGTATCCATTTAGATACTTATATTATTGTTATCACTATGTATTATCTTGCGAGCTGTAAGGCTCACTCTTGCTTTATTTCTTCATCACACAACAATAGTTAGGAAAGATGGCCAGACTCCAGCAGACCCAGCGCAAGCGCGTGGGAAGCGTCCCGCGTCTTCCCGATGATGTTGTAGCTGCTATAGCTGCAGAGGTAGATCTATTGTAGATCATACCATCTACTTTTGAGAATCAATTATGTATAATTATAACTTGTGGCAGATAATGGCAATCAACTGTAAATTTATCAAGTAATCATTTTGGGTTGTAATAACTTTTAAATTGCGGATTCAAAGACTTGTACTTATTTCAATTTCATCTCTGAGACTATAACGGGTTGTGGTGTGTGTTAGTGTGGGGTCACAGCATAAGGTTATTTTTATTAAGTAAGTGAAGTGGTATTGTGGAATGAAAGACCGTGACGACCCGGATCCCCGACCCCGGATCTGGGGGTGTTACAAAGAATATGATTTGGAAGACTCAAACTTGAAGTTCCTACTTGCTCTCCCTGAAAAGTGGGACTATAAAGTCACATCAATAAGGAATAACTATCAACTTGACATCACACCTCTAGATGAGATCTATGGAGTTCTGAAAACTCATGAACTAGATATGGAGCAAAGAAGCAAAAGGAAAGGATCAAAAGCTAGACCAATTGCACTCAAGGTTGAAAAGAACTAAAAGGAGAAAGCTAGGAGAAAAAGCTACTCTAAAGGGAAAGCCATGATTGCAAAGTCAGATACTGAATCATCAAATTCTGATGATGACTTAAATACTGATACTGAATCAGATACTGACAGTGATCATAACAACAATGAAGATATGGATCAAATGGCTGCCCTACTGATTAAAAGATTCAAGAAGATGGTCTACAAGAACTTCAGGGAAGGGAGAAGATTTTCCAGAAAAGGCTACAGTTCCTCAAACTCTGATAGGGGGAACAACATGAGAGATACTGATAGGAAGAAATCAAGATCTGGAAAACTTGACAAATCAAAAGAGAGATGTTACAACTGTGATGGAATTGGACACTTTGCAGCTGACTGCAGAAAACCCAGAGCTGAGAAGAAACAAGCCTTGATCTCAAGGAAGAGAAACTGGGATGATTCATCAAATTTAGATGATGGAGTCAATTATGCTCTCATGGAAAAAGCTTATGCTGAGGCTGACAATGCTGAATTAAAGGTACCTCAGACTACTCTTGCTTTTGATACTGATGATATATATGAATTAAGATTATTTCTTAAGTCTCTGCATTTTCGTTTTTGGGATCAAACTTTAGAGAATAATAGAATCAAGAGTGAAAACTATGTGTTAAATAAAAGGAATGATCACCTAGAAACTGAGTTGCTTTCCATGCTAGAAATTCAAAAAAAGAGATAATGATGTTTATGTTAAAGAAAACTGCTAGAAAAACATGGTTATATAGAAAATGAGCTAGAAAAAGAAAGAGAAGTTATTAAACTTTGGACTAACTCAGGAAAATCGACTCAGGAAATTATACAGGATGGTTGTTGGGGATCAGGATTAGGATATTCAGCTAGATCTAATTCTGATAAAAAAATAAAAAAGAAACTGAGATAACATAACCAATAAAAAATGATAACAAGGTCAAACAGAATAATGTTCAAATAAAGACCATTAAGTTTAATCCTAGTGCTAATTCTGTTAAGTCAATTCATGAGGAAGGTACTATCTCAACACCTAGATCAAACTTAATCACTAAAAAGAGTGAACTAGTTCACAAAAATTCAGTAAATATCAGTTCAATGACTCGGAAATAGCTTAAGCAAAAGCTGAAGGATCTACACATGAAAGACAAGAGGAAAAGGTCTAGGAAAAATAGAAATGGCAAGGTAGATGTTAATAAAAATGGAAATTATGTAACCCCACCTAATGCACCTGGAAAAACCTGTTCAAACTGTGGTAACACTAATCATCTTGCTAACTCTTGCAAGAAGAATAAAAAGATAAATATTGTTTCTTTCAAATCAGTGTTTAGGAATAAAACATTTAGATATAAACCACAGAGTCCTTGTTTTCATTATGGAAGTGTTTGGCATTCTATTTATACATGTAAAGAGTATCACAGTTTGTATTATGATTATTACAAACCAAAACCCTCTTTAATTATAGCAAAATCTATTTCTGCATGTATAAATACTGATAGTAAGGATGTTAACATAAACTCTGATAAAAAGTCTTTAGCGGCATATGTGAACAAACTTAAAAAGGCCAAATGATCCAAGCAAGTTTTGGTCCTTAAAAACACTAACTGATTCAAATTATTGATTGCAGGGTGACAGGAGGAATGCTCTAGTCTTGGACAGTGGATGCTCAGGACATATAACTGGTTATAAATCAAAGAAACTCTTGTGCAACCCTAGGCTATAGTACTTAAATTCGTTTTTGAATATGTAATTTTATTAATTATTTTCACATGATGTTAGGAGCAATTGATGATATCAAACAGAAACTATCAGAAGCATCGACGGATGATGACTACATCGACGGATGATAATGACATCGACGGATGATGATTACATTGACGGATGATGATGACGTCGACGGATGTTGATAATCGACGGATAATGATGTCAACGGATGATGAAATCAGTATTTGTCACATCAGTTGATCTTTGAGAAGGAAAAGGAAACATGAACTCAAGGCGGTGAAGACTTTATCTCAGAAGCAATTGTATAGGTTTCCTTGTTGTTACTAGAATAGGATTCCTTATACATTGGTAGCTGTGCTCTATATAAAGCACATATTAGGTTCATGCTATAAGCATTGCGACATTGTTATATCTTTCGCATAACCTAGCAGCTCTCAAGGATATTTGTTCATCCTTTCGAGAGAGTACGTTTGTATTCAGTTTTTATCAGTTAATATAAAAACTGTTGATTTTGTTAAACCTGTGTCGAATTGATTGTATTAACTGTATTCACCCCCTTCTACATTTGATTAAGGGCCTAACAATTGGTATTAGAGCTTGTTGTTAACGTACAAATATTTTAAGATATGAAAATCAATCAACCATGTCAGACAAAGAAGAAGAAGAAACACAAAATCTGAATATGAAGCCACCACCCCCAGCCACATCACAGATAAGCAGCAACATAAGTAGTTATGAAGCAATCAAGGTGCATATCCTGAAGATACATGAATATCCAATCTGGAAAGTCAGGATGGCCATGTGCTTGGAAGCCACAAATCCTGAATATCTGAACAGGATCTATGATGGTCCTCACAGACCAATGAAGATAGTTGTTTCGCTTGCAGGAGAACCAGAGAAGATGATAGACAAAGACAGGAAGGACTACTCTCCTAAATATATCTCATCTTTCATAAAGGATGCTAAGGTCAGACACATCCTGCAAAACTTTCTTGATAGTGTTAGGTCACACAACACTGTAGAAGGGGGTTGAATACAGTGTTTATACAATCAAATCGATTTAACACAAGTATGTAACAAAGATCAAATATATTCAATAAGCTCTATTACAATATGAACTGCTGTTCTCTCTCAGTGATGAACAAATATCACTAAAAGTTGCTAGGTTACAATGTATAATCTTCTCGATAATGATAACACATATAGTGTAAACCCTAAGTCTGTGTTTATATAGTACACAGTTACAAGATATATTCTAATTGATATGGAATACAATTTTGTCTCCTAAAATATATTAATCAGATATCTTCTACAAGTCTTCTAACTCTTTCCATGCATATCTTATATTGTTTTAGTCCAGATCTTCTCTCCTGTAAATCAACCACATTCCTTATCTGAAAGTCTTCCCGCACTTAAGTTATGATATGACCTTAAGTTCTAATATTAAGCTCTGACTTCAGTAAGTCCTGATTTCAGTAAGTCCTGATATGTCATGTTGTTAAGTTCTAAAAACTAAACATAAATCATATTAGACATGACATCTCAAATATATCTATCAATCTCCCCCAACTTGTAAATTATGTAAAATATACAAGTTAATAGATTTGATGATATCAAAAACATTTAAGTACAAATACAATAAGAGTTTAACTAGATAACTAACTATAACTTATAGTCCTTGTAGCTTTTACCAATCTCACTGAGTCAATCTGAATCCAAAATGATTCTTGACAAAGCTTGATATCAGCTTTTCTTCTTTATTCCTTAGGACTTGAGATAGTGTAGTCTTGACTTGCTTCATCTCTTCCAGCTGACTTCCAATCTGGTAGATTACAGTCCTTAAAGCAGAGATATGGTTTCTTTCTAAACCATCACCCAGTCTTATTACCTTTGGATGAGAAGAATCAACATTGTAGGATAGACATTTCTCTTTCAGTATCACTTCAAGCTTAGCAGAATCCTTCTTCATTGGAATCTCACTTCCATCATTTTCAACAATATTATGAATGAATTCTGTAACCCTTGAACCAGAAATTCTAGCTTTATCTCTTATGGTCTTCAATATGAAATTTGACAATCTCCTGATAATATCAGACTTTACCTCTAAAAGGTAATGAAAGAATTGAAGTTCTTTCAGTGATTTGTTTAGCACATCTGATTCTGACATTTGATATATCCTTCCATCTTCAAGAAAAAGAATCAGATTTTCTTTGACATTGTGCTTGTCATGAACATCCAGTACCACTTGAACAGAGATAACCTTATCAAGGTGTTTTTGTGTAACATCTTCTAGAGGTCTGTCAGTCAATAGAAATGGATCTCTAGTAGCAACTTCAACTCCTGTCTTGATCTTATCTTCATCAGAACCTAGTCCAGCCCTGTCTCTTGGTTCTCTAGCATTTAACCCAATAGTCATGAAATCAGACAGCAATTGGCTTTTCTTTGGATCTGATGGTTTGACATTCTTCCATAGGAGTTTCTTTTTGTCAGTTATTTTATTTTGTCTAAATCAACTTGAGCACTGTCAGAGGTTGACTTGATGACTTTATCAGAACTTGCTGCTTCTTCTGTAGCTTGTTGTTCTTCACTCTGAACAACTTGAGTTTTGTCAGAGGTTGTCTTTGATTCTTCAGAAATATTCCTTCTTTTCAGAGTTTGAACATCTTCATCTTCAGCAAGAGTATCATCATTCACTTGAACTAGTTTGTACACAGGTTTTATCAGGATTTGAGGAATTTTCATCTCCTGTGGCTTTACTGGTTCATCAACTTTTCCCTTTCCTTTATCTTTGGGATCAATCTGTGATCTTGTAATGGCTTTAGATGCCTCAAAAATTGACTTCTCTTTGATCACAATACCTTTCTCTTTAGGCCTTGGAGGTTTCTTCGCAACAGAAGCTTTTGGCTTTAGATTCATCTTTTCAGCTTTAAATCTAGCTTCTTCCTCCTTGAGATTTTCTAAATCCATTCCAGGATTATGTTTCAGAAATAATCTTCTAGCAATCTCTTCAATAAGTGTCTGAATCTTGGGATCTTTGTAGTATACAATTGTTTGCTTTCCCTTGAGCTTTAGAGTTTGCAAAAACTTCTGAGAGTCTTGACTTCCACCTTGAATCAGAACATCAGGCTTCATCAGACTTTGCTCATCAGAACTTGATATCAGATTTTGATTATCAGTACTTGCTATCAGATTTTGAGTTTGAGCAGCTTCAGAACTTGTCTTCTTTTGAATAGAAGATTTGCTTGCATCAATAGTTAATTTCCTGGAAGAAACCTTGCTTCTTTCTTTACCTTGAACTTGACCTCTACCCTTGCTAGGGTTTCCCTGGTTATCAGCTTCATCATCTTTCTTCTTCAGTACTTGATCATTAGAGCATTTGGACTTACTTACCTTCTCCCCCTTTTTGGCATCATCAGGTAGTAGGAGAGAGAGAGAAGAAGTTCTACTGAAGATTGAATCTCATTCAATTGAGTTTGCTGAGAAGCTTGATTTTGCAGGACCTTAGTAATTTGGGCCTATTGCTTTTCTTGAGCTTTTTCAATTGCTTCAACTTTTTCAGCAATAGGTCTGATAAACCTCTTTTTATCAAGCTTGGTCTCCATATCCAGCTTTTCAGCTGACTCAAGAAGTTTATCAACCTTAGCATGAGTTTGAGAGTGTAGACCTTGAAAATTTTTGGTAGACATAGCTGTGACTTTAAGTTATGTCTTGAAATCAGAATTTGTGAGCAACTCATCATCTTTTCCAATATGGTCTGTCAATACTTTTGAGCTTGGAAGAAAATCAGTATTATTCCACTTCTTGGTCCACTCCACACCTCTGTGAGTATCTTCCCAAGGAATAGGTGCATTCTTTTCAACAAATTTTTGGATCAATGCCTCCTTTCCTAGAGTATGAGATGGAGTATCTACTGAAACACTGTCTCCAGAACTTGAAGAAGACTCATTATCCTCTGATAAGACTAGAGTATGTGAGGTAACTGGAGATTCAGGAATAGCTTCATCTAAATTCTAATCATCAGAATTTTTCTCCAGAATGGGTGTAGACGGTATCTCAGCATTTAAGATTGGAGAGTTGACTGTAGATGGCTGAGCTGTTGTTGGAGCTTCCAGATAAAGCACAATTGGAATATTCAGATTATGAATATCTATTTCAGAACTTGCAGCTTGTTCTTTAACATTATCTGTAGCTTTGTCAGGAATAGGAGAGACAGGAGGTGTGAGCAAAGTATCTTAAATATTGTCTTGAGCTTGAGTTGGGGATGGCAATGCTTCAATTACAACAGGTTCTAATGAGATCAAAGATTCTTGATCCCCTTTCTCAGCTTCTTCAGTATCCTCTGATGGAGGTTGAGCCATGTGCCTTCCTGTCCTCATTTTCTTAGATCTCCTAGATGGTGTAGGAGTTGCCTTTGCAGCATCAGAACTTACAGTTCTCTTTATTTTCAAAGTATCAGAACCCTCAGCTTCAGTATTTATCTGAGAAGTTTCCTTTTCAGCTGCTATTTCTTTCTGAAAATTGATATTTTCAGCTTCCATAGTCACAGGTTCTGATGCATGAACCTGTGCTTCTTCATCATCCTTAGATTCATCCCTTAGAATCATCTTCCTTCTTTTTGATGGTGGTTGAGGAACAGACTTTGCCCTCTTAGGCCTGGAAGATGAAGGTCTGCTGGTAGGTGCTGATGGTTGTTGTTGTGAGGATTGAGCTGGTTGGAAGTATGTTCTTATGGTATGATAGATATATTTGTGATGTCATGTCTAATGATGATTTGTGTTTAGTTTTTCAGATCTTAACTAACAGGACAAATCAGGACTTAACTGGAAATCAGTTCTTATACTGAAGTCAGGACTTAAGATATCAGGACTTAAGTTATCAGAACTTAAGTTATCTGAAGATATTTATCAGGAGATAATATCAGGACTTAAGGAGACTTTCAGATAAGGAAGGCGACTGATTGAAAGGAAAGAAGATCGAGACTAAAATAGAAAGAAATATGCATGGAGAAGAATTCTATGAAGAATAGAATACTTGGAAGAAAAGATAACTGATTTATATATTTTAGGATACAGACTTATGTTCGATATCAATTAGAACTTATCTTGTAACTGTGTGTCTATATAAACACAACATAGGGTTTACACTATATGTGTTATCTTATTCGAGAATATTATTCATTGTAACCCTAGCAGCTCTCGTGATAATTTGTTCATCACTGAGAGAGAACAGTTCTTTGTAACAGAGTTTATTGTGTTGAATAAAATATGTGTTATGTTACTTGAGTTCTTATATTCGATTTGATTGTAGTAAACACTGTATTCAACCCCCTTCTACAGTGTGTGTGACCTAACAAGTGGTATCAGAGCAATCTGTTAACATACATACAGTAAAGATCCAAAAACAATTATGTCTGAAGAAACACAAACTTCAACCAAGCCCACCAAAACTGAAGAAACTCCAAAGACTCAAATCCATAATCGATATGAGACTATTAGGGTTCCCATACTGAAACCTTCTGAGTATCCCATATGGAAGGTGATGATGTCTATGTTTCTGGAAGCTACAGATCCAGAATACCTTGACAGAATTAATGAAGGACCACATAAGCCAACCAAGCTCTATGTTGTAGTTGCAGATCAGCCATCACAGATTGTACCAAAGGAGAAAAGTGAATATACAACTGAAGATATCTCATCTATTGCAAAGGATGCAAAGGTAAGACATTTGCTGCATAGTGCCATTGATAATGTCATGTCAAACAGGGTAATTAACTGCAACACTGCAAAGGAGATATGGGATGCCCTGGAGACAAGATTCCAGGGAACTGATTCAATTAAGAAGAACAGGAAGACTATACTCACTCAAGAGTATGAGCACTTTGACTCAAAACCTGATGAGTCATTAACTGGTTTATATGACAGATTTGTCAAACTCTTGAATGATCTGTCACTTGTGGATAAGGAATATGATCTTGAAGATACTAATCTTAAATTCCTTTTAGCTCTTCCTGAAAGTTGGGACTTGAAGACAACTACTATAAGAGACAACTATGCTCTCTTTTTTTTGCCAGAAGACAACTATGCTCTTGATGAAACTACTCTTGATGAAATTTATGGCATGCTCAAAACTCATGAACTTGAGATGGATCAAAGAAGCAAGAGGCATGGGAGAAAGTCAAGGACATTTGCTCTTAAGGCTGAGGAGGAATCCCCTAAAGTGGCTGTCTCAAAGAAAGGCAAAGGAAAGGCTCTCATCACAAAGTCTGATACTGAGTCATCAAGTTCTGATAGTGATGAGGATTCAAAAACTGAAAGTCTATCTGAGATGGATGCTGATGAAGAGATGATGAAATTGTGTGCTCTTATGGTGAAGGGTATCACAAAGATAGATTACAAGAAATTCAGAAGGGGAAAGAAGTTTTTCAGGAAAAGTGGAAGTTCTGATAAAAAGGGATTCAGAAAATCTGAAGGCAAAGCTAGAAAGCCTGACATAGGAGATTACTCAAATGTTAAATGCTACAATTGTGGTGAGAAAGACCACATATCTCCTGACTGCAAGAAAGGAAAAGGTGACAATGGCAAGGCACTTGTCACAAAGAAGAAAAGCTGGACAGACACTTTAGATTCTGAAAGTGAGGTGAAATATGCTTTGATGGCAAATGCTGGTAGCAGTTCTGAAGCTGCTGAGTTAAAGGTACCTCAAACAACTTATGTTTTTCATACTGATGATATTACTGAGTTGAGAAGATATCTTAAAACCATGTTCATTAGTTTTAGAGATCAAACTTTAACATGTGAAAGGTTAACCTCTGAAAATTTAGCTTTTAAAAAAGGAATGACTATTTAGAAAAAGAGTTAGTTATGTTCCATCAAACTCAGAAAGAAAGAGATGATGCTTTTTATGTTAGAGATGAAGTGTTAAAATTGAATTAATCTCTAAAATCTGAGTTAGAAAAGGAAAGAGAGATTATCGGGACTTAGACTAACTCTGGAAGAACAACTCAGAATTTGTTAAGTAGTGGAAACTGGAAAGAGGGCTTATGTTATGGAGATGATAAGAATAATAAAGGAATTGTAGAAATTGAGCCTATAGTTGTTAAACAAAAGCCAAAGGTAAATCCTGTTAAGTTTATAGCTGTAAAGTCTGATATTGATAAATCAGAAGTTAAAGAGAAATTAACTTCTGACAAACCAAAACAGGATAAGCCATCTGAAGTTAACATAGGCTTAATGACAAAGAAGCAGCTTAAGCATAAGCTGAAAGATGTTAAGAATGTAAACAAGGTAAAGCCACCTAGGAAAAATAGGAATGGAAAGGAAGGTGTGAATAAAAGCAATGATTATAAGCCTGTTCCTAATGCACCGAGAAAGAAATGTTATAACTGTGGAATTTCTAACCATCTGGCTTCTTTTTGCAGGAAGAATAAAAACATAAACTCCTTACCTTCAAAATCAGGAGTTAAGAGTCAGTTTGTTAGATATAGGCCACAAAATCCTTGTTTTCATTGTGGTAGTGTATGACATTCCATTTATACTTGTAAGGAATATCATAGTTTGTACTATGATTATTATCAAATAAAAACTTCTTTAAAGAAAGTTAGCATTATTCCTTCTAGTGTAAGTTCTAATTCAAAGTCTGATACTGTAAATTCTGATAAGAAAAATGTTAACTTAAAGTCTAATGTTAAATCCGCTGCAAATGTTAACAAACTTAATAAGGCCAAAGGATCCAAGCAAGTTTGGATCCTTAAAACTAATCATTAGTGGTTTTGTGATTGCAGGGCAACAGGAAAAACATCCTAGTTCTGAACAGTGGATGTTCAGGACATATGACTGGAAATAAAGCCCTGCTATCAGACTTTGTGGAGAAAGCTGACCCAGGTGTTTCTTATGGAGATGGAAACATGGGAAAAACTCTGGGATATGGCAATATCAATCTTGGGAATGTCATCATTGAAAAAGTAGCTCTAGTCTTAGGACTTAAACACAATCTGCTAAGTGCTAGTCAAATCTATGACAGAGGTTATCATGTGGATTTCTTTGAAGAACACTGTGAAGTTGTAAGCAAATCTACAGGCAAAGTTGTTCTGAAAGGATACATGCATGGTAACATTTATGAAGCCAAGCTTTCAACAAGTTCTCATAGTTCTGCAATCTGTCTGTTAAGTAGAGCATCAATTGAAGAAAGCTAGGATTGACACAAGAAACTCTCTCATTTTAATTTTAACAATATAAATGAACATTTCAAGAAAGATCTGGTGAAAGGACTGCCAAAATCAGTATTTGCTCCTGATGGCCTCTATGATTCCTGTCAAAAGGCAAAACAAAGAAAATCTTCATTCAAGAGCAAGACTGAATCTTCAATTCTTGAGCCTTATCACCTACTAAATGTTGATCTATTTGGTCCAGTGAATGTCATGTCTATTGCAAAGAAGAAATATGTTATGGTCATAGTGGATGAGTTCACCAGATACACATGGGCGTATTTCTTGCACACAAAAAGTGAAACTGCATCTATCTTGATTGATCATGTCAAACAACTGGATAAATTGGTTAAAGACTCTGTGAAAATCATAAGAAGTGATAATGGCACTGAGTTCATGAATTTGATTATGGAAGAGTTCTGCAAAGACCATGGAATCAAGCAGGATTTCTCTGCTCCTGGAACTCCACAGCAAAATGGAGTTGTTGAAAGAAAGAATAGAACTCTTATTGAAGCTGCACGAACTATGCTTGATGAAGCAAAATTACCAACCTATTTTTGGGCTGAAGCTGTGCAGACTGCTTGTTTTACTCAGAATGCAACACTTATCAACAAGCATGGAAAGACACCATATGAGAAGGTGAAGAAAAAGAAGCCAAATCTGAAGTATTCTCATGTATTTTGATGCAAGTGTTTTGTTCTTAAGACTCATCCTGAACAGCTATCCAAATTTGATCTAAAAGCTGATGAAGGAATTTTTGTTGGATATCCACTTTCCACAAAAGCCTTCAGAGTCTACAATTTAAGAACAAGGGTTGTCATGGAATCTATCAATGTCTCTTTTGATGATAAGAAGATTACATGACTTGAAGATTTCAATGATCATGATCAGCTGAGATTTGAGAATGAAGTTTTAAATTCTGATTCTGTAAATCCTGACAGTCTAAATCCTGACAGTCTAAATCCTGATGCTGCAAACTCTGATGGGTTAAACTCTGATGTTATTGAAACTGTGGTAACTACGCCAAAGGAAAATGCACCTGTGCAGGGGGAGCATATTGAAGATACAACTACATCTCAAGCAGCATCAGAACCTAGAGGCTCTTCAAATTCTGATTCATCAAGTTCTGATGGGCCAAGTTCTGATAATTCTGGAAACTCAAATTCTGAAGGATCCAACTCAGAGAGCATAATTTTAGTAGGAACATCAGAAAATGTTGATGGAGACAGCATGGATCATGGGGGAGCATCCAGTTCTAGAGATAATCTTCCATCTGCAAGGAAGTGGACTAAAGCACATACACCTGACTTGATTATTGGAGATCCTGAAGCAGGTATAAGAACTAGAACAGTAACATCAAATGAATGTCTCTATCACTCTTTTCTTTCTCAGACTGAACCAAAGAAAGTGGAAGAAGCTTTTCAAGATGCTGATTGGGTGCAAGCAATGTAGGAAGAGTTAAATAAATTTGAAAGAAATAAAATCTGGACCCTAGTACCAAGACCAAAGAACAGATCTGTTGTTGGTACAAAATGGGTGTTCATAAACAAAACTAATAGTGATGGCATAATTACAAGGAATAAAGCAAGGCTAGTTGCAAAAGGATACTCTCAACAGGAGGGAATTGATTATGATGAAACATTTGCACCAGTTACTAGATTAGAAGCCATAAGGATATTTTTGGCTTATGCTGCTCACAAAAAGTTTAAAGTCTTTCAAATGGATGTGAAAAGTGATTTTCTTAATGAAGAATTGGAAGAAGAAGTATATGTTGAACAACCTCTAGGTTTTATAGATTCAAAATTTCCTCATCGTGTCTACAGACTTGATAAAGCACTTTATGGCCTTAAGCAAGCTCCAGGAGCATGGTATGAGACATTAGCTCAGTTTCTTTTGGAAAGTGGATTTAACAGAGGGACTATTCATAAAAAATTGTTTTATCTTAACCATGAAAAGGACTAACTTTTGGTGCAGATATATGTTGATGATATCATTTTTGGTTCTATAAATGACAGACTTTGTTAGAAGTTTGTCAAGTTAATGCAGTCAAGATATCAAATGAGTATGATGGGAGAACTTAGCTATTTTCTGGGCCTTCAAGTCAAGCAGAATGAAGAATGAACTTTTATTTGTCAATCTAAGTACACCAGAAATTTGTAGAAGAAATTCGGAATGCAAGACTGTTCAAGTGCATCCACTCCTATGGCCATTGCAACAAAATTGGATAAGGATACTGGTATATCAGTAGATATTACTGATTACAGAGGTATGATTGGCTCACTACTCTATCTAACTGCAAGTAGACCTGATATCATGTATGCTACCTGTCTTTGTGCAAGATTTCAAGCAGATCCAAGAGAACCTCACTTAACAGCTGTGAAAATAATTTTCAAGTACCTTAAGGGTACAGCTGATCTAGGATTGTGGTATCCTAGAGAATCAGACTTTAAGCTAATAGGTTACTCAGATGCAGATTTTGCAGGGTGTAAAATTGGCAGTAATAGCACAAGTGGAAGCTGCCAATTTCTTGGAGGCAGATTGATTTCCTGGTTTAGCAAGAAACAAAAGTCAATTTCCACATCAACTGCAGAAGCAGAATACATTGTTGCAGGAAGTTGTTGTGCACAGATTCTTTGGATGAAGAATCAATTACTGGATTATGGGTTAACATATTCTAAAATCCCTATTTACTGTGATAATCAAAGTGCTATTGCTATGACAGGTAATCCAATTCAGCACTCAATGACAAAGCACATCAGCATTAGGTACCACTTCATAAGGGAACATATGGATGAAGGTACATCGAAATTGCATTTTGTTCCAACAGATCAACAACTAGCAGATATCTTCACAAAACCACTATGTGAAGCTACTTTTACTAGATTGGTAAATGAACTTGGAATGGTTTCAGGTTCTTTCTCTAAATCTGCTTAGTTTATGTTCTGATACATCAGATTTTATAATCAGTATTTACAGATATTACTATCTTTGTGTATTATGTGCTTTAATTGAAATTTTCCTAAGTGCTGATTGTTATCTGATGTGTATTTCTAAACTCATATAGTGATATGAATGTTTCTGTGACAATTCAATCCAATGAGGATAACTGTGCTAAATGCTGACCTAGTAGTCTCTAACATACTGATGATCCCATGTATGAAGTAATTATTAATGTGGAAATCTTTTATCACAAGAAAATTCTGATATTGAGCTTGGTTAGGTTTACTTTGTGTATCTTATTACTAAGTCAAAAACTAGAATAGTGCTTCTTATCTGATAAGTTCCGATGTTGGTAAATCTTATGAATGTACTAAGTGCTGATAAGCCTCACTTATCAAAAGAAACAGTGAAGAAAAATATTAAATGTTAGGTACTCCTTTGAGATCTAGAATAAAAATGTGGAAGGGAAGACCCAATTGCATTGCTGGTATTAAGTAATATGCATTAGAAAAGCAAAAAATTTCTTGGTGACTTTTCAAGCTCTATGATTACTGGAGAAATACTTTGACAATAGCATAAGTTCTGATAAGCAGTTGTGACTCACCTACACTGAGAAGCCACTGTAAAAAGGAATTTCAAAAGATGCATAAAATGAGCACAAAACAGTTTAGGGGGACTAATGCATAAACTCATTCTATAGTAGACTTCAGCATAATAACAGATTTTGAGCACAGTTCTTAGTTATGCCTTATTTCTAAGATGTACTGAAGTGAATCAGAATTTACTCTTTGTCAGATATTTAGCTTAATGCACACACTTACACTCCATATAAATGATGAAAATTACTGTGGTGATCAATGTTGTTTTAGATGAACAGTTTAAGTGTCAGTTGCATAAATTCTGAGGACAAGTTCTGATAGAAGTTCTGATGATTAAGTTCTGAAGAAACCATATCAGTATTTGTATGTAGAATTACAGGAATAAATATTCACTTTTGGAGTTAAGTAAGCCATATTCTGATGACTTTTAAATTCTGATAATAATCAAGTTCTGATGCTGACGTGGCAGTATTTATTCACTTGGTTTTCTTTTAAGTCATTACTTAAACAGTTATATTTTTCAGAATATTGGATTATATGAGATAAAGCAGTAATAATCATTTATTTAATGGGAAGAGTTACTTTTTGAAAAACTGAACGTGCATAGTAATCATTACTTATTTACCGTGCCCATTAACTTTTGTCTTAACTGCTGCATGACTGACAGGTGTAAGGTCTATTTCACTTCTCAATAACTGTTGTCACGTGGGTTGTCTAAGTAAAAGAGATAAAAGATTTTCAAATCTTTTATTCACATTTCTATACTATTCACTCTCTCTCTTTTTCTTATTCTCTCACATTTTCTGACGGTTTTCTATACAGACGTTTCATCAAACACCTTTCAGGCACTCTAACTTTTCACTTATTTCTGATGGCGCCCAAAGATTTAATTGTTGATGGAGCCAAGTTCGTACCAAATAACTATTCTGCAATCTTGAACAAGGCTGACGTTCCATCAGATCTGCACTTTGTACAAGATTTCTTATCTTATAGTGAGATTGTGTATGCTCTGACTGAACCCCAATCTATTTCTGGCAAACAAGTGCTGACATTTTGGAAAACTGGGCTATTTGATAATGGTGGTGCTGCTGGTTCACCAAGCATCATTTTTACATCAGGAGATGTTGAGTATGTGGTTACCAAGTCGACTGTTCACAAAACTCTCCATTTATTTCAAGATTGTACATTCTCTACAGTGGAGGAGCCTGTTTTACAGCAGCTTATGGCAAGTTTGAGCTATGACCAAAGCTTGGGAAAGCTAGGTCAACTGAAACGATCTTATATCAGAAAGAAATGGAGCTTTTTCTTTGAATGTATCACCAAGGCATTCACCAATAAATGCTCCAACTTTGATGCTATTCCCATCATGAGTCAGCAAATCGGGTATGCCCTTATCAATCAAACTTATTTTGATTTTGCAAGTGCTGTGCTAGGTTTTATAGGGGATAGGATGACAAAAGATAGGAATGTAGTATATTTTGCTAGATTCTGTCAGCTTATATATAGTTACCGTTGTGCTGATGAACCCCAATTGTTCAGTGACTATATTTCACTCTTTAAACTTGCAAAAAGAGCCTTTAATGACCTTTTAAACTCTGATTCTAAGAAGAGAGTTTTGAGACCATTACAAATCCCTCAATCAGTAAAACAAATATTGGTAAATGCTGATCCATACACTTATATAACTGTCTATCCTGATGTTCAACCCACCAACTTATCACAACCAACACACCAACCATCAGAACATACCATCTCTCAACAACCTCAAACTCAACCACAACCATCAGCACATCCAGTGAAGCTTTCATCTTCAAAACCCAAGAGAACACAATCTGTGCCTCAGTCTCACAGAAGAGAAGGAGAATTATTCTGAGAGATGAGTCAGATACTGAGGAACAGGTTCCCCTATCAGAACCTGTTGTTGTAGAAGCTGAGAAGATCTCTTCTCAGAAAGATACTGCACTGGGAGTTCTAGGCCCCTCAAAAGGTTTAGAAAACTAAATTCTGATGATGAAGCTCCCAAAGTCTCTACTTCAGCAAAGAGACTTAAAAAGCAAAGAGCCAGGAGGGCTGTAAGTGAATCATCACACTCTGAAGAAATCCTGGAAGCAGCAGCTAAGGAAGGGGGTCAAGAATCTCTGATCCTAACAGAACCTATAGTAATTGAATTACTTCCCACTGCTGAATCAGCTCACAAGTCTCCTATTCAAGAACAAGAGGATATTCCAGAGAAAGTGCCTACACCTCCTGTGTCTCCCGTAATTGATCCAGTACATGCTGAAGACCCAGGTACAAGTGCTGAAATAGACATTCATAACTTGGTTGTGCCTGAGGTTCTGTACTTGGAAGCTCCACCTACTCAAGTCACTCCACCAACAACACCAATTTTGGATGCTGATTTCAATGCAGATATTCCAACAACACTAGTTCTGAATCTAGATGATGAAGATCAGATTGTAGGTGGGCATCAAAATTTGGATGTTGATCATAACTTAGTTGCAGATCAGAATTTAGAGGATGATGTTGAACCCTCTATAGGCTCACATACTGTTATTCTATCAGAGGATGCTGATACTGCAGGCTCTGTAAGTTCTGATGCTGACAATGCTGAAATTACTGGTGAAGCTGCTACAAATGTAGATGTTGATGCAGCTGGTCCATCTGGACATGCACCTCAACAAGCTCCATGCAAAGCTGATCTAATCAAGAAGTTTGTTAGAGAAGATGCACCAGTACCTTGGAGTGAAACTCCTAGAGGAAATGAGTGGACTAAGGAGTGGAACAAAGTTGATTTTGTTCCTACTGAAAAAATTCTTGCTGAGCACCTGGCCAAAGCTGATGAAATGCTGATAAATGATGATTTCAAGGCACAGCTTAGAGTTACTGCATTGAGTACCAGGCACCTTCAGGGTCAACACTCAATAACTCATGCCAAGGTGAACAAAATTCAAGAAACTTTGATTCAGCAAGACATGAATGTAAAATTGGAAAAGAACAGATTTTTCAAACCAGCCTTTGACCGAATTGGGTATATTGAAAAGACTCAGGAGAAGCAACAAGATCAGATTTCTGAAATTCTAAAGAATCAAGCTTCTCAGCAAACTCAACTCAATGAGATCCAATCCTCAGTGGAATTGCTTGTCTCTCTTCTTTTACCTGCTGATTCCAAAAAGGGGGAGAAAGTGATTAAGTCCAAATGCAAATCTAGTCAAGTACTGAATGGTAAGGATGATGGAAATGATGATCAGGGAAACTCTGAAAAGGGTAGAGGTCATGGTCAAGGTCAAGGTTCTTCATCTAGGAAAGCTGAAAGTTCTACACAGAGATCAAGCTCTGATGCTGATAGAAGAATAAGTTCTGGTAAACAAGTTTTGACAAAGCCTGATGTTCCTGCACAGGGTGAAAGTCAAGAGTTTATGCAGAAACTGAAGCTCAAGGGGAAGGAAACAATAGTTTACTATCAAGATCTTAAATTACAGAAGCTGGATGAAGAGATTTCAAAAAGATTATTTCTTAAAGAAAATCCAGGAATGGACTTTGAAAGTCTAAAGGAAGAAGAAACCAAACTTAAAGCAGAAAATGTCAAATCCAAGTCTAAAGCTTCTATTGTTGAAAAGAAACTTCCAAAGCCTAAGGGTATTGTGATAAAGTAGAAGACAAATTCTGAGGCAACCAAAGCCAAATCACAGGTGGAGGTAGATCTAAGATCCAAGGGTAAAGCAAAAATTGATGAACCTGTAAAGGTATACATGCCAATCATGGATGAGGAAATAATTGATGAAGAAGATACTAGTCTTACTCTGAAGAAAAAGAAGATTTCTCAATCAACCTCTGACATGGCTCAAGTTGTTCAAAGTCAAGATGTAGTAAGTTTTGATATTACAAAGAAGCAAGCAACCTGTGACATAGCTCAAGTTGGCTTGATATCAGAGGATAAGAAGAAGGGCACATTAACCTCCGACCGTGCTCATGTTAAACCTACTACAAGTCTACTACCAGGATTCACCAAAGCTCAACAGACTCAACCTTTGAAGACTACATCAAGTGGTTTTGAAGCAAGAGTTGTTCAAGGAAAGGAAGCAAGAGAAAAATCAGGATTGGGTAGTTCTAAAGAGAAGAGAATACACAACACTACCAATGATCCAACTTCCTTAAGTGAACTTATCTTGTAAATGTGTGCCTATATAAACACAACATAGGGTTTACACTATATGTGTTATCTTAATCGAAAATTCTAATCTTTGTAACCCTAGCACCTCTCGTGATAATTTGTTCATCACTGAGAGAGAACAGTTCTTTGTAACAGAGTTTATTGTGTTGAATAAAATCTGTGTTCAGTTACTTGAGTTCTTATATTCGATTTGATTATAGTAAACACTGTATTCAAGCCCCTTCTACAGTATGTGTGACCTAACATGGTAGGTTGGGTTGGTTGAGGTTGAGAGGTGGTTGGTTGTGTAATGGTTGGAGGTGCTGATGGAGGTTGGGTTGGTTGGACATCAGGATATTTAGCAGTGTATGTGGTTGGATCAGAGTTTACTAAAAACTGTTTGACTGATAGTGGAACTTGGAGGGGTCTCAAAACAGTTTTCTTTTTATCTTCAGATAATAAGTCAGTAAATGCTCTCTTAGCAAGTTTGAAAGGTGAAATTAATTCACTTGCTAGTTGGGGTGCATCAGAGTTACAAAAGCTGTAAATAAGTTGACAGAATCTAGCAAAATATATATTATTTCAATCTTCTGTCATCCTATCCCCTATGAATCCTAGTACAGCAGTAGCAAAATCAAAATGAGATTGAGTAATCAGAGCATACCCAATTTGTTGACTTAGGATAGGAATTGCATCAAAGTTTGAACATTTGTTTGCAAAAGTTCTGGTGATGCAGTCAAAGAAGAAACTTCATTCCCTCCTTATGTGGGGTCTCTTCAACTGTCCAAACTTTGCCAAAGTCTTCTCATAGCCCAGATTGGCCATTAGCTGTTGAAGAACTGGCTCCTCAACTGTGGAAAAAGTGTAGTTATCTGGTAGATGTAGAGCCTGTCTAACTATAGCCACAGTCACCACATGTTCATCCTCCCCTGTTGTGAAGATAATACTAGGGGACCCATTTGTTCCGCCATCATCATACACACCACTCCTCCAAAACTCCAGCACTTGAGTTCCTGAGAGTGTGTCTGGTTGGGTTAAGGCATAGCCTATTTCACTTCGAGACAAAAAATCTTGGTTGAAGTGAAGTTCTGATGGGGCTTCATCCTTGCTGAGTATAGCTGAGTAATTGTTAGGAACAAACTTAGCTCCATTGAAAATGATGTCTTTTGGTGCCATTTCTGTCAGAAATAAGTGAGATAATAGAGTGTGCACAAGGTGTTTGATAAAAGTCCTGTAAGAAAAAGCTTCAAAGAATATGAGATAGAGAGAGAATAAGAGAGATTAAGAATAGAAAAGTAGGTAAAAGATTATAAAATCTTTTAACTCCCATATATATACTCTCTCCACTCAACAGTCCTTTTAGAAGTAAAACAGACACTTGTACACCTGTCAGCCAGTAAATGGTTAAAGCAGAGTTAGTGGGCACGAGAAATAAGCAATAATTAACGTGCACATGCAGTTTTTCAAGACAAACACGTTTCCCACTTAACCAAATGATTATGGCTGTTTTTATCTCACTTAATGATATTCTGATAAAATATGTCTGTTACAGTATTTACCACAAATAAGTCAAGTAAATAAATAATGCCACGTAAGCATCAGAGTTTGCATCAAGATTTAAAATCAGAACTTGACTATTATCAGATTTTAACAGTCATCAGAACATGGCTTCTGTACTCAAAAAGTGAATGTTTGTATCTGTGATTCTTCATACAAATACTAACTTGTTTCTTCAGAGTTTAATCATCAGAACTTCCATCAGAACTTGCCCTCAGAATTTGTGCAAATGACACTTAACTGTTTGTCAAAAATAACTTAATCACCACAGCAATTTTCATCATTCATATGGAGTGAGAGTGTGTGCATTTAGCAAAATATCAGATAAATATTAAAGTTTGATAAACTTCAGTATATCTTAGAAATAAGGCATAACTAAGAAAAGTGCTTAAAATCTGTCATTAATAATGAAGTCTACTATAGAACAAATTTATGCAAGAGTCCGCCTCAACTGTTTGTGCTCATTTTATGCATCTTTTGAAATTCCTTTTTACAGTGGCTTCTCAGTGTAAGTGAGTCACAACTGCTATCAGAATTTATGCTATTATCAGAGTATTTCTCCAGTAATTAGAGAATGTGAAAAGTCACCAAGAAAAATTTATTTGCTTTTCTAATGCATATAACTTAATACCAGCAATGAACTTGGGTCTTCCCTTCCACATATTTACTTTAGATCTCAAAGGAGTACCTGACTTCAATTTTCTTTTTTTTTTCTTTTCTTTAGATAAGTGAGGCTTATCAAACATGTGGTTCATCCTTAAGATTTAATGACATCAGAATTTGATAGATAAGAAGCAAGAATTTAGTTTGTGACTTAGTAATAAGATACACAAAGTAAATTTGACTAAACTCAACATCAAAATTTGCTTGTGTTAATGAATTTCCACATAAACAACTATTTCAAACATGAGATTTCTAGTATGTTAAAGACTACTAGGTCAGCATCTAGCACAGTTATCCTCATTGGATTGAATAGTCACAGAACATTCAAAATACTATCAGAGTATATAGAATCACATCAGATAACAATCAGCATTTAATATATTACAGTTTAAGCACAGATTACATAGAGTTAAGACAATCTGTAAACACTGATCATAAAGTCTGATGCATGAGAACAAAAACTAAGCAAATTTAGAGAAAGAACATGAAACCATTCCAAGTTCATTTACCAGTCTTGTAAAAGTAGCTTCACATAGTGGTTTTGTGAAGATATCTGCTAGTTGTTGATCTATTGGAACAAAATGCATTTCCACTGTACCATCTATCACATGTTCCCTTGTGAAATGGTACATAATGCTGATGTGTTTTGTCATTGAGTGTTGAACTGGATTACCTGTCATAACAATAGCACTTTGATTATCACGGTAAATGGGTATTTTAGAAAATTCTAACCCATAGTCCAGTAACTGATTCTTCATCCAAAGAATCTGTGCACAACAACTTCCTGCAGCAATATATTCTGCTTCTGCAGTTGATGTGGATATTGATTTCTATTTCTTGCTAAACCAAGAAACCAATCTGCCTCCAAGAAATTGGCAGCTTCCACTTGTGCTTTTCCTGTCTATTTTGCATCCTGCATTATCTGCATCTAAGGAACCTATTAAATTAAAATCTGATTCTCTAGGATACCACAATCCTAGATCAGTTGTACCCTTGAGGTACTTGAAAATCCTTTTCACAGCTATTAGATGAGGTTCTCTTGGATCAGCCTGAAATCTTGCACAAAGATAGGTAGCATACATGATATTAGGTCTACTTGCAGTTAAATAGAGTAAAGAGCCAATCATACCTCTGTAGTTAGTAATATCTACTGATGAACCAGTATCTTTATCTAACTTGGTTGCAGTGGTCATGGGAGTGGATGCATTTGAACAATCTTGCATTCCAAATTTCTTGAGTAAATTTCTGGTGTACTTAGATTGACAGATAAAATTACCTTCTTCATTTTGCTTGACTTGAAGTCCCAGAAAATAGCTAAGTTTTCATACTCATTTGATATCTTGATTGCATTAGCTTTGCAAACCTTTCACAGAGTTTGACATTTATAGAACCAAATATGATATCATCAACATATATATGTACCAAAAGTAAGTCCTTTCCATGGTTGAGGTAGAACAGTGTTTTATCAATTATACCTCTGTGAAATCCACTTTCCAGAAGGAATTGAGCTAAAGTCTCATACCATGCTCTTGGAGCTTGCTTAAGGCCATAAAGTGCTTTATCAATTCTGTAGAATTGATTTAGAAATTTTGAATCTACAAATCCTGGAGGTTGTTCAACATATACCTCTTCTTCCAATTCTCCATTAAGAAAAGCACTATTCACATCCATTTGAAAGACTTTAAACTTTTTGTAAGCAGCATAAGCCAAAAAGATTCTTATGGCTTCCAATCTAGCAACTGCTGCAAATGTTTCATCATAATCAATACCCTCCTGTTGAGAGTAGCCTTTATTAACCAGCCTTGCTTTATTCCTTGTAATTATGCCATCACTGTCAGTTTTGTTTCTGAATACCCATTTTGTGCCAACAATTGATCTGTTTTTTGGTCTTGGCAGTAGGGTCCAGACTTTATTTCTTTCAAATTCATTTAACTCTTCCTGCATTGCTTGCACCCAATCAGCATCTTGAAGAGCTTCTTCCACTTTCTTTGGTTCAGTCTGAGATAAAAAGGAATGATAGAGACATTCATTTGATGTTGCAGTTCTAGTTCTGACACCTACTCCAGGATCTCCAATAATTAAGTCAGGTGTATGAGCTTTAGTCCACTTCTTTGCAGATGGAAGTTGTTCTCTAGAACTGGATCCTCCCTCATGATCCATGCTGTCTCCATCAGCATTTTCTGATGTTCCCCCTGTAGTTATGCTCTCTGAGACTTCAGAATTTGAGTTGGATCCTTCAGGATTTGAAGAATCAGAGTTTCCAGAATTATCAGAATTTGGCTCATCAGAACTTGATGAATCAGAACTTGAAGAGCCAGTGACAGGTTCTGATGCTTCTTGAGAGTCTTGTGTTGTGGTAGGATCTTCAGCTTGCTCCCCCTGAACAGGTGCATTCTCCCTTGGAGTAGTTACCACAATTTTAGTGACATCAGAATTTAACCCGTCAAGACTTACATGATCAGGATTTAGGTCATCAGAATTTGTAGAATCAGAATTTAAATCTTTATTTTCAAATCTCAGCTGATCATGATCATTGAAATCTTCAAGTCCAGTAATCTTTTTATCATCAAAAGACACATTGATAGATTCCATGACAACCCTTGTTCTTAAATTGTAGACTCTGAAGGCTTTTGTGGAAAGTGGATATCCAACAAAAATTCTTTCATCAGCTTTTAGATCAAAATTTGACAGCTGTTCAGGATGGGTCTTAAGAACAAAACACTTGCATCCAAATACATGAAAATATTTCAGATTTGGCTTCTTTTTCTTCACCATCTCATATGGTATTTTTCCATGCTTGTTTATGAGTGTTGCATTATGTGTAAAACAAGCAGTCTGCACAGCTTCAGCCCAAAAGTAGGTTGATAGCTTTGCTTCATCAAGCATAGTTCTTGCAGCTTCAATGAGAGTCATGTTCTTTCTTTCTACAACTCCATTTTGCTGTGGAGTTCTAGGTGCAGAAAATTCCTGCTTAATTCCATGCTCTTTGCAGAACTCTTCCATTATTGAATTCTTGAACTCAGTGCCATTATCACTTCTTATAATTTTGACAGAATCTTTGACCAATTTATCCAGCTGTTTAACATGATCAGTTAGAGTAGATGCAGTTTCATTCTTCTTGTGCAAGAAATACACCCAAGTGTATCTTGTGAACTCATCCACTATAACCATAGCATAATTTCTTCTTTGCAATGGACATGACATTGACTGGACCAAATAGATCAACATGCAGTAGGTGATAAGGCTCAAGAATTGAGGATTCAGTTTTGCTCTTGAATGAAGATTTTCTTTGTTTTGCCTTTTAACATGAATCACAAAGGCCATCATGAGCAAATACTGATTTTGGCAGTCCTCTCACAAGATCTTTCTTTACTAGCTCATTTATGTTGTTGAAATTTAAATAAGAGAGTCTCTTGTGCCAATTCCAACTTTCTTCAATTGATGCTCTACTCAACAGACAGATTGCATAACCATTAGAGTTTGTTGAAAGTCTGGCTTCATATATTTTACCATGCCTGTAACCTTTCAGAACCACTTTGCCTGTAGAATTACTTACAACTTCACAGTGTTCTTCAAAGAAATCCACATGATAACCTCTGTCACAGATTTGACTTACACTTAGCAGATTGTGTTTAAGTCCTGAGACAAGAGCTACTGCTTCAATGATGACATTCCCAAGATTGATATTGTCATATCCCAGAGTTTTTCCCATGTTGCCATCTCCATAAGAAACTCTTGGGCCAGCTTTCTCCACAAAGTCTGATAGCAGGGCTTTATTTCCAGTCATATGTCCTGAACATCCACTATTAAGAACTAGGATGATTTTCACGTTGCCCTGCAATCACAAAGACCACTATTGGTTAGTTTTAAGGACCCAGACTTGCTTGGATCCTTTGGACTTATTAAGTTTGTTAGCATTTGCAACGGATTTAATTTCAGAGTTTATGCTAACATGCTGTTTATCAGACTTTATATCAGACTTTGCATCAGAACTTACACTAGAAGGAATAATGCTAACTTTCTTTAAAGAAGGTTTTATCTTATAATAATCAGAGTACAAACTATGATATTCCTTACAAGTATAAATGGAATGCCATATACTACCACAATGAAAACAAGGATTTTGTGGTTTAAACCTAACAGACTGACTCTTAACTCCTGATCTAGGAGGTAAAGAGTTTATATCCTTATTCTTCCTACAAAAAGAAGCAAGATGGTTAGAGTTTCCACAGTTATAATATTTCTTTCTAGGAGCATTAGGAACGGGCATATAATTATTGCTTTTATTCACACCTTCCTTTCCATTCCTATTTTTCCTAGCTTCCTTTACCTTGTTCACATTTTTAATCTCTTTCAGCTCATGCTTAAGCTGCTTCTTTGTCATTAAGTCTATGTTAACTTCAGCTGGTTTATCCTGTTTTAATTTGTTAGAAGTTGACTTTTCTTTGACTTCTGTCCTAGACTCTTTCATCTCTTCAGAATCAGACTTTACAGTTTTTGCTACAAACTTAACAGGATTTACCTTTGGCTTAGTAGTCTGTTTAACAACAATTGACTCAATTTTCACAGTTTCTTTCTCAATTTTATCATCTCCATAACCTAAGCCCTCTTTCCAGTTTCCACTACTTAATAAATTTTGAGTTGTTCTGCCAGAGTTAGTCCAAGTTCTGATAATTTCTCTTTCCTTTTCTAAATCAGTTTTTAGATATTCATTTATTTTTAGCACTTCATCTCTAACATAAAAAGCATCATCTCTTTCTTTCTGAGTTTGATGGAACATAACTAACTCTTTTTCTAAATAGTCATTTCTCTTTTAAAAAGCAAGATTTTCAGATGTTAATCTTTCACATGTTAAAGTCTGATCTCTATAACTAATGAACATGGTTTTAAGATATAATCTCAACTCAGTAATATCATCAGTATGAAAAGCATAAGTTATTTGAGGTACCTTCAATTCAGCAGTTTCAGGGCTGCTATCAGCATTTGCCATCAAGGCAAAGTTCACCTCATCTTCAGAATCTGAAGTGTATGTCCAGCTTTTCTTCTTTGTGACAAGTGCCTTGCCTTTGTCACTTTTTCCTTTCTTGCATTCAGGAGATATGTGGCCTCTTTCACCACAATTGTAGCATTTGACATTTGAGTTATCTCCTCTGTCAGACTTTCCTTTGTCTTCAGACTTTCTAAATCCTTTCTTATCACAACTTCCACCTTTCTTGGAAAACTTCTTGCATTTTCTGAATTTCCTATAGGCTATCTTTGTGATACCCTTCACCATAAGAGCACACAGTTGCATCATCTCCGGATCAACATCCATTTCAGGTATACTTTCAGTTTCTGAATCATCATCATCAGAATATGATGACTCTGAATCAGACTTTGTGATGAGAGCCTTTCCTTTGCCCCTTTTTGAGGCAGCCACTTTAGGAGACTCCTCCTCAGCTTTAAGAGCAACTGTCCTTGACTTTCTTCCATGCCTCTTGCTCCTTTGATCCATTTCAAGTTCATAAGTCTTGAGCATACCATAAATTTTATCAAGAGTAGTTTCAGTAAGGTCATGGTTGTCTCTTATGGTAGTAGACTTCAAATCCCAATTTTCAGAAAGAGCTAAAAGGAATTTTAGATTTGAATCTTCAAGATCATATTCCTTGTCCACAAGTGACAGATCATTCAAGAGTTTGACAAACCTGTCATATAGTTCAGTTAATGACTCATCAACTTTTGAGTCAAAGTGTTCATACTCTTGAGTGAGTATAGTCCTCCTGTTCTTTTTGATTGCATCAGTTCCCCAGTATCTTGTCTCCAAAGCATCCCATATCTCCTTTGCAGTCTTAAAATTAATTACCCTGTTTGACATAACATTATCAATGGCACTATGCAGCAAATGTCTTACCCTTGCATCATTGGCAATAGATGAGATATCTTCAGCCGTGTACTCACTTTTCTCCTTTGGTATGGTCTTTGCTAGTTGATCAACAACTACAACAGAGAGCTTGGTAGGCTTATATGGTCCTTCATTGATTCTGTCAAGGTATTCTGGATCTATAGCTTCCAGAAATATAGCCATCTTCACTTTCCATATGGGATACTCAGAAGGTCTTAGTATGGGAACCCTAATAGTCTCATATCGACTGTGGGTTTGGGTGTTTTGAGTTTCTTAAGTTTTGGTGGGCTTAGTTGGAGTTTGTGTTTCTTCAGACATGATTGTTTGGATCTTTACTGTATGTATGTTAACAGAAAAGCTCTGATACCACTTGTTAGGTCACACAACACTGTAGAAGGGGTTTGAATACAGTGTTTATACAATCAAATCGATTTAACACAAGTATGTAACAAAGATCAAATATATTCAATAAACTCTGTTACAATATGAACTGATGTTCTCTCTCAGTGATGAACAAATATCACTAAGAGCTGCTAGGTTACAATGTATAATCTTCTCGATAATGATAACACATATAGTGTAAACCCTAAGTCTGTGTTTATATAGTACACAGTTACAAGATATATTCTAATTGATATGGAATACAATTCTGTCTCCTAAAATATATCAATCAGATATCTTCTACAAGTCTTCTAGTCTTCTAGTCTTCTAACTCTTTCCATGCATATATTCTATTGTTTTAGTCCAGATCTTCTCTCCTGTAAATCAGCCGCATTCTTTATCTGAAAGTCTTCCCGCACTTAAGTTCTGATATGACCTTAAGTTCTGATATTAAGCTCTGACTTCAGTAAGTCCTGATTTCAGTAAGTCATGATATATCATGTTGTTAAGTTCTGAAAACTAAACACAAATTATATTAGACATGACATATCAAATATATCTAACAGATAGTGTTATGTCCAATAGAGTCATTGGATGTAAAACAACAAAAGAGATATGGGATGCTTTAGAAGTAAAGTGTCAAGGTACAACTGCTATCAAGAAGAACAAGAGGACAGTACTTACTTAAGAATATGAGCACTTTGACTCAAGGGACAATGAGTCTTTAACTGAGATCTATGACATATTTCAGAAGTTGCTGAATGAATTATCCCTTGTCGACAAAGAATATGATTTGGAAGACTCAAACCTGAAGTTCCTACTTGCTCTCCCTGAAAAGTGGGACTATAAAGTCACATCAATAAGGGATAACTATCAACTTGACATCACACCCTTAGATGAGATCTATGGAGTTCTGAAAACTCATGAAATAGATATGGAGCAAAGAAGCAAGAGGAAAGGATCAAAAGCTAGACCAGTTGCACTCAAGGTTGAAAAGAACCAAAAGGAGAAAGCTAGGAGTAAAAGCTACTCCAAAGGGAAAGCAATGATTGCAAAGTCAAAAACCGAATCATCAAATTCTGATGATGACTTAAATACTGATACTGAATCAGATACTGATAGTGATCATAACAACAATGATGTTATGGATCAAATGGCTACCCTACTGGTTAAAAGATTCAAGAAGATGGTCTACAAGAACTTCAGGAAAGGGAGAAGATTTTCCCGAAAAGGCTCCAGTTCCTCAAACTCTGATAGGGGGAACAACAGGAGAGATACTGATGGGAAGAAATAAAGATCTGGAAAACTTGACAAGTCAAAAGAGAGATGTTACAACTGTGATGGAATTTGACACTTTGCAGCTGACTGCAGAAAACCCAGAGCTGAGAAGAAACAAACCTTGATCTCAAGGAAGAGAAACTGGGATGATTCATCAGATTCAGATGATGGAGTCAATTATGCTCTCATGGAAAAAGCTAATGCTGAGGCTGACAAAGCTGAATTAAAGGCACCTCAGACTACTCTTGTTTTTGATACTGATGATATATATGAATTAAGATTATTTCTTAAGTCTCTGCATGTTAGTTTTTGGGATCAAACCTTAGAGAATAATAGAATCAAGAGTGAAAACTCTGTGTTAAAGAAAAGGAATGATCACCTAGAAACTGAGTTGCTTTTCATGCAAGAAATTCAAAAAAAAAAGAGATAATGTTGTTTATGTTAAAGAAAAACTGCTAGAAAAACATGCTTATCTAGAAAAGGAGCTAGAAAAAAAAAGTCATCAAACTTTGGACTAACTATGGAAATTCTAGAGAATGGTTGTTGGGGATCAGGATTAGGATATTCAGCTAGATCTAATTCTGATAAGAAAAGTGAAAAAGAAACTGAGATAACAGAACCAATAAAAACTGATAGCAAGGTCAAACTTAATAAGGTTCAAATAAAGACCATTAAGTTTAATCCTAGTGCTAATTCTGTTAAGTCAATTCATGAGGAAGGTACTACCTCAGCACCTAGATCAAACTTAATCACTGAAAAGAGTGAACTAGTTCACATAAATTTAGTAAAAATTGGTTCAATGACTCAGAAACAGCTTAAGCAAAAGCTGAAGGATCTACACATGAAAGACAAGAGGAAAAGGTCTAGGAAAAATAGGAATGACAAGGTAGGTGTTAATAAGAATGGAAATTATGTAACCCCACCTAATGCACCTAGAAAGACCTGTTCAAACTGTGGTAGCACTAATCATCTTGCTAACTCTTGTAAGAAGAATAAAAAGATAAATATTGTTTCTTCCAAATCAGTGTTTAGGAATAAAACATTTAGATATAAACCACAGAGTCCTTGTTTTCATTGTGGAAGTGTTTGGCATTCTATTTATACATGTAAAGAGTATCACAGTTTGTATTATGATTATTATAAACCAAAACCCTCTTTAATTAAAGCAAAATCTGTTTCTGCATGTATAAATACTGATAGTAAGGATATTAACATAAACTCTGATAAAAAGTCTTTAGCTGCATATGTTAACAAACTTAAAAAGGCCAAAGGATCCGAGCAAGCCTGTGTCCTTAAAAACTCTATATGATTCAAATTACTATTTGCAGGGTGATAGGAGGAATGCTCTAGTCTTGGACAGTGGATGCTCAAGACATATGACTGGTTATAAATCCCTACTATAAGAATTTGAGGAGAAGGTTGGCCCAATCGTTTCTTATGGAGATGGCAACTTAGGAAAAATCTTGGGATATGGCAAAATCAAAGTTGGAAATGTCATCATTGAAAATGTAGCTCTAGTTGCAGGACTCAAGCATAATCTGATTAGTGTGAGTCGAATCTATGACAGAGGTTACCATGTCAACTTTTATGAGGAGCATTGTGAAATTGTCAATAAGTCTGATGGAAAGATCACATTGACTGGTATGAGACATGGTAGTTTATATGAAGCCAGGGTCTCTACAAGTATTTATAATTCAAAAGTTTGTCTACTTAGTTCAGCATCTGTGGAAGACAGCTGGAACTGGCATAAAAGACTTTCTCACCTCAACTTCAACAATATCAATGAACTTGTGAGGAAAGATCTTGTTAGAGGATTGCCCAATGCAGTTTTTACTCCTGATGGCTTATGTGACTCATGCTAGAAAACCAAACAAAGGAAAACTTCTTTCAAGAGTAAAACTGAATCCTCAATTCTTGAACCATATTATCTACTTCATGTTGCTCTCTTTGGTCCAGTGAATGTTATGTCAATTGTCAAGAAGAGGTATGCACTCATAATTGTTGATGAATATACAAGATACACATGGGTGTATTTTCTACACACCAGGGATGAATCTTCATTCATTCTTCTTGATCATGTGAGGGAGCTAGAAAAAGGATCAACATACAAAGTGAAGATCATCGTAAGTGATAATGGAACTGAATTCAAGAATAGCTCTATGGAAGATTTCTGCAAACTCAAGGGGATAAAATAAGAGTTTTATGCTCCTGGAACTCCACAACAAAATGGAGTTGTTGAAAGAAAGAGTAAAACTCTAATAGAAGCTGCAAGAACCATGCTAGAGAAAGCAAGATTGCCTACCTACTTCTGGGCTAAGGCTGTGCAAACTGCTTACTTTACACAAAATGCAACATTGATCATCAAGCATGGAAAAACACCACTTGCGATGGTGAAGGGAAAGAAGCCAAATTTGAAGTTCTTTCATATTTTTGGTTGTAAGTGTTTTGTTCTCAAAACTCATCCGGAGCAGTTGACCAAGTTTGATCTAAAAGCTTATGAAGGAATATTTGTGGGTTATCCATTGACCACAAAAGCCTTTAGAGTTTACAATCTGAGGACAAGAACAATCATGGAATCTATACATATATCTTTGGATGATAAGAAGATAACAGGTCTAGAAGATGCAGATGACCATGACAAATTGAGATTTGGAAATGAAGTACCTTATGCTGAACTTTTAAATCCTGACTCTGATACAGTAAGTCCTGATATCACTCAAAGCTCTGAGATGCCACAGGATAGTGGAAATTCTTCTGACACTGAAGTATATGTTAAGGGGGAGCAACATAACTCAAATCCAGAGACTACAACAAGTGATTCTTCTCAAGGGACATCAGTAGAAAGATCATCAGACTCATCTTCCTTAAATTCTGATGATTCAAATACTGATGACAATGGGAATACTGATTCAGGGGGAGCATTAGGAAACAATAGTGGTACTAATCAAAAAAATAACAGAGAATTCATGGATCAAGGGAGAGGTTCATCTTCAAGGATCAACTTCCATCTGCAAGAAAATGGTCTAAGTCACACACACCTGACTTTATCATTGGAAACCCTGACAGTGGTGTAAGAACAAGAAAAGCCACTTAGAATGAATATCTCTACTATTCATTTCTATCTCAAACTGAACCTAAGAAGGTTGAAGAAGCTCTACAAGATGCTGACTGGGTCACAACAATGCAAGAAGAGCTCAATGAATTTGAAAGGAACAAATTCTGGACTCTTGCGCCAAGACCAAAGAACAGATCTGTAGTTGGCACAAAGTGGATGTTCAGAAACAAAACTGATAGTGAGGGCATTGTTACAAGGAATAAAGCAAGACTGGTTGGAAAGGGTTACTCACAACAAGAAGACATTGATTATGATGAGACATTTGCTCCAGTTACAAGGCTAGAGGCAATAAGAATCTTTCTTGTTATGCTGCTCACAAGAAGTTTAAGGTGTTCCAAATGGATGTGAAGAGTGCATTCTTAAATGGAGAACTCAAAGTTATGTTGAATAGCCTCCAGGGTTCATTGATCCAAGGTATCCAGATCATGTCTACATACTGGATAAAGCACTCTATGGACTGAATCAAGCTCCAAGGGCCTGGTATGAAATACTTGCTCTATTTCTGCTAGAGAGTGGTTTCACAAGAGGTACAATTGATAAAAATCTCTTTTATAAATACCATGGTAAGGACTTTTTATTAGTACAGATATATGATGATGATATCATTTTTGGATCTACTAATGATAAACATTGTGAGAGATTTGCAAAGCTAATGCAGTCCAGGTATCAAATGAGTATGATGGGAGAATTGAGTTACTTTCTGGGGTTACAAGTTAAATAGACTGATGAAGGAATCTTCATAAATCAATCCAAATACACCAGGAATCTACTCAAAAAATTTGGAATGCAAGACTGCTCAACTACATCAACTCCTATGGTCACTGCAACCAAGTTAGATTTAAATACTGGTTCTTCAGTAGATATAACTAACTATAGAGGTATAATTGGCTCACTCCTGTATCTGATTGCTAGTAAACCTGATTTCATGTATGCTACCTATCTCTATGCAAGGTTCTAAGTTGGCCCTAGATAACCTCATATATTAGCTGTGAAAAGAATTTTTAAGTATCTCAAAGGCACCATGAATCTGGGATTATGGTATCCTAGATATTCAGACTTTAAGCTAATTGGATATTCAGATGCTGATTTTGCAGGATGCAAAATAGACAGGAAAAGCACTTCTGGAAGCTGCCATCTTTTTGCCTATGGCAACATTTTTTGGGTCTATAACAACACATTTTTGGTGTTGCTAAAAGCCATCTATGGCGTATTGGTAATCTTGAAGCTCAAGAATCATTCTTCAAAACACTCTAGCAAGAATCCTTTGGACCTAGTCTATGCAACTCCTCAACCCGATGAGAAGAAGCTGCTTGGTCACTCCATTGCCAACCATAAAGATCTAAGTGACTCAGTCTTGAAGAAAAGAATAGCTAAAATCTATAAAATGGCAAACTGATTTGTATGATGGCTGGACATCCTCAATTTGGAGAAGCCAAGAAAGAAGAAAAGTTGAGGATCAAGCATCAGAAAAGGCAGGCTAACCAAAATCAGAAGTTGAGAAGTCTGCCACTATAACTGAATCTGAGAAACTGGAGGAACCAAAGCAGAAATCTGAAAAAAGAGTAAGAACGAAAAGAGCCAAAAGGAAGCTGGAATTTGAAGAAGAAGAGGAAGAACCTGTTCCAACCCAGTGTACTACTGCAAATCAACCAACTTTTCCCACAATGAAGCAAGCTGAAATCAAGGTCAATCCTGAGGTGAATTTTCATGGTTCGGAATATGTTGTAGGCTTGATGATAATTTTCCAAAACACCTTAGTAGATTTATTTAAATGAATATTGTAGACATTACACAAGGAAATTAGACGCAATTCGGTCATCTGTTGCGGGGTTTTCACTTTCGGAATCAAACAGACTACGGTCCGATTTATCTCCATTTGCAATTCCCCCGTATGTAAAAAATGTTGACAGAACTCCACCACATCTTTCTCTACTACACTCCAATACGTTTGATAGAAACATGGGTTGAGACCATCGTACCCTGGAGCTTTCTCTGCATGCATAGAAAACACGGCATCTTTAACTTCATCATTCGTAATTGGAGCTAGCAGCTGCGCATTTTGCTCATCTGTGACACTGTTCACCTTCTCTCTTTCTGAAAATAAACCTCCCAGTGTTGATGATCTGAAAAGGTCCGAGAAATAATCAGTAATAATCTCTTGTATGCCTTGAACATTATCTATCCATTCCCCGTGTTTATCTTTCAATCTCGTCAACTGGTTATTCTTCTTTCTTCCCGTCGTAAAATTATGAAAAAATCTGGTATTTTGGTCCCCTTCCCTTAACCAAAATTGCTTTGACCTCTGCTTCCAGTAGATTTCTTGTCTCTTCAGCAATTTCAAAAACTCGATTCTGGCTTCATTATACTTCTGCACCCCAACACTGTCCCTCCTCGACCTAAACTTCCTCATGACCCATCTGCAATTCTTGATTTTATTGTTCATCTCCTTCACTTTTCCTCCTCCCCATTCTTCTAACTTGAGACACACGTACTCTATTTTTTCCATTATACTCTCATTTCCGTTCACATTTAAGCTGTCTCGTACTAAATTTAAACAGTCACTTTCCCGAACCCAGATATTTTCGAACCGGAACCTTTTAACTTTTGGCATATAAACTTGCATATTTAGATTCAAAAGCAATGGCAAGTAATTTGAAGTAGATACCTCAAGAACATGGACCACCGCATTTGGAAATAAATTCCTAAACCTCTGATTTGCAAACCCTCGATCAAGCCGTTCCTGTATCCAATTTGGTGTTCCTCTAAATTTTTCCCATGTAAACTCGCACCCAACAAAACCAAGATCCTCCAACCCACACTCTAGTACAGTATTACTAAAACCTTCCAATAACCTTCTTGGGTGTGGCCTCCCTCCTAATTTTTCGAAGCTATACATCATATCGTTGAAATCTCCGAGTACACACCATGGCAATTGTGATTGCGAAGCTAAACCATGAAGTAAGTTCCATGACTCCTGTCGTCTTTCTCTTTCAGGGTACCCGTAAAAACCCGTATACCTCCATCATCCAAGCTGGTCACACCCTAGTTCAAAATCCAAAAAATTACTACTACTATTTTTTATTTCAACAGCTCCTATATTTCTCCACATAATCGTTAATCCTCCCCCATGTCCTTGTGGTTCAACAGTAAAGAATCCTGCAAAGTGTATCGACTTACAAACAGCTACAATTTTATTTTCTTTTACAAAAGTTTCTGAGAGGAAAACTACATTGGGTTTATGTTTTGAGATTATTTCTCTCAAAAATCGAACTGCTCGTGGATTACCCATTCCACGACAGTTCCACGCTAATACGCTCATAATCCTAAGCGGGCCTGGTTGCCAGAGCCCGCCACATTCAAGTTTTTTGGCACAAGCAAATCTTCATTATTTGTAGTCTAACCCAGCCCATCTGTCTGCATATTTGTTTACTTACTTTGTGTTTTGAATACTTGAATATTTCTAATCCGCACTTAACATATTCATACACAGTTTGCAAGAAGTTTTAAGGATTAAAAAGAAACGAGGAATTACATTCAACCCTCCTTCTGTAATTCTACTTGTTAGATTATTTGAGAATAACAAATATATATATATATATATTTTATAAATTCCATGGCGACGGATAAAGTACCACATAAAAAGAAAAATTACGGTAATCGGTTATTTTTTCATAACTGCGATAGATCCCTCGTGCATAGATTTGAATTTTATGAATAAAAAAATGTCATTTTCATTTAATAATATTTTAAAGAAAATGCAAACGAAATTTTAAAATATTTTGTAATTAAATATGAATACCATTTCTGATAAAAAGGTAGGAAACAACTAGGAATCTTTGAGGGCATCAAGTTTATGTTATAATTCGAGTCAGGTGGTTTGCGAGATCGTCAGGCTCAAACTCGTTTAAGTGGGCTCGACTCGACTAGTTTAGTTAAACGAGCCAAGTTTGGGTTGATGATTCAGATTGTTTAATTAAACAAGTCGGCTAGACTCGACTAGTAAAATTAAACGAGCCGAGTTTGAGTGGAGCTTTCGAATCGATTAAGTTTAAAATTAAACAAGCTGGCTCGCCCGACTCGTTAAAACCGGTTTGTTTAGCTAAACGAGCCGGCTCGACTCGAATCGCAAAACTAGACGAGTCAAGTTCGGACAGAGCTTTATGCTCCATTATTTAAACGAGCTCGGACAGAGTTTTAGGCTTAATTAGTTAAACGAGTCGGTTTGAATCGACTCGATTAATCTCGGCTCGAATTACACCCAGCTCAAAATTCGGCCCGCATCACTTGAATTACAGCCCCCTATTTAAATTATGATACTAGTGGTTATATTTTTCTTATTCTTTCGGTATACTCAATGTTGTTCCATACCATGTAAAGGTTTGGGGTCAAAAAATAATTAGATTCTCAATTTTTTTAGAATTACAGTAATTCAAATTAAAAGTCAAGTAAATACAATAATATATAAATGTTAAGGTCATTTAAGATAAGGTGAAATAAATAAGCGGATGATATGCATTCATCTTGTATGTATCTTGATAACTATAATTGTGTCTTTATCATATTTAACGGTTATCATCAATTTTATTTTAAAAAAGATAACGGTTAAAAATTGAGAGACCAAATTTCAGTCGATCAGACCAATAACAAAACTCTCAAACTTTCGTATTTAATATATTAGTATATACATTTAAGGGAAAATATATAATATTAATAATTTTCACATGAAACTTCGATCCATAAGACAAACATTAACGTAAGAATCGTTTACTTTAAATGATAGATAGTCGGTCATTTTTATTAACCACTGAACAACGGTCATTATAATCATTCGTAATAAAAAAAACATATGTCTCAAGCACACGTCATGTCATCTGACCTCTCACGTGGCATTTATGTGTCACTAAGTGGGCCCACCCACTTCAGTAGGGCCCATTTATATTGTGATAATACGTGGACGTAGTCTTACGTCTATCAACGTGATTTGCGATCAAAAAAGCAAATAACGATCATGTTTAAAATGATAATACTTAATCAATTGTTACTAAGTAATACCTACTAATTTTTATTGAATTACGATTATTTTGCGGTCGGCAAAGTCATGTTTCTTGTAATTAAATATATACGAATATTAATATAAAGATAGCGTATTAAAAATAGGTTGACTCTGCCGGTATTCGGGAAGTCAGAGATTAACCGACTCGTATTTAAGCGATTATTAGCAGTGTACCCGCATGTCAAAAATGAGTACTCGAAAAATCAATTGATTACTGGTATTTAAAAATTTTGAGTTTATTCGATTTCCGAGTTTTATAATTTTGCATAAAGGTTGACGAGAGTTTAGGATTGATGGGTATTGGATTTTCGTGCTTATACTCCCTATCAAAATATGTGTAAATATTAACATATTACACCCTTTTATTATAGGCGTTTTTTTAATCGGTCATATTTTATTTTTTACGACAAATTGCATATATGCTTAAAAAAATGTTTCGTATTGCACCCCAGACCATATTCCATCAAAATTGATTGTCACCTTTAGTTTGACCAGGGTATAAACGAAAAAACTATATTTACGAAGAACAGCTCGTCGGAATCCGACCACCAATGATTTTAGATAAAAAGTTTGTTTTCTTCAAATTTTCAATCCAAACCCACCAAACACAATCTCATCGACTCAAATCAATCTTTGTTTACACAATTAAACGTATAATCAATATACATATCCAAAATTATACAGAACAAATCCCAAAAAGCGAACTTCATTTTTTACTGATCGAACACAAAACTTACAAATAATTACATTAACTAATTGCAAATTACAAGAGAAATTATCTATAATATCGAAATTAATTAAAAATATACGGAAATCAAATCCTCAATTTGAAGTAAGAACCCTAAAAATTGGGTTATGATTTTTTTACCTCTTACAAAGATTTTGAGGCTAAAATTTATTAAGCTTGATGAAAGTTTCAATTTCAATAATGGAACTTAAAATTTGGAGCTAAAATTATCTTCGAAAGTGGTTTTGATTTTTTAAAATTTGAAATATGAGATGCATCCGTTAATATGAACTTAATTTTTTATATATATATAATTTTACCTCCATTCAAACTGACACTAACATTCAATTTGGACAAAAAGAAATTCAGGAGTGCAAAACGAAGCGTTTTCTATACATGGGTATGCAAATTGGCAAAGATAATACAAGGATGCAATTTTCTAATTACTCTAAAAATATAATATTATTAAGAACATGTCCCCGCAATCAAATTCTCTCACGTCCTATTATATATCTTTTGAAAATGAATTGCAAATTGCAATACTCTATCTTTTATATTCCTCAATTTGCGGTTGCATATTTTAATTTTACACTAGTGATTTTTGCCCGCGCTACGCGTTCTAAATAAATTTAAATTTTAAAAAATATATTAAATAATATAAAGAGAAATGTTTACTTAACTTTTTAGTTAACACTACCACAACATTACTCTTTTAACGAAAAAAAATTACGCGAATATACTTTTTCACATATGTTAGAAAAATATATTTTAGACATTAAGACAACATAATAAATGTAAATTTATGTATATATGTTTTTTACTCAATGTAAACATATTTATAAAAAATAACGAAAAATATATTTATATACGAAAAAGTTCCTTTATACTGTCGACCCGATTATAAATGTAATAATTTGTTTTTTGAATCTAATGTATATATTTATATGATTATAATTAACTTAAAAATTGGTTAAAATTTATACTGTCATAACTTTTTGTAACACCCAATCTCATTTTTGAATATACAATAATTGAAATAGTACATACATCTTATGACATCAAATTATCATATCAAATATGAATCGAGGGAGCCAATCTTAAGAAGCCAACATTCAACGCGGATGCTGGATGTGACGATGACAGAATTTTTGGGATCACAGACTTGGCGGGATTCTCCCAATACTTTGTTGATTGCAATGTGGACCTGAGACTTTGTTCCTTAAAAGAATTTGACAGACTAAGACTTAAGTATCTATTTTAAATCAACTTCATGTCTTGGTTTATGCAAATGAAACTTAACCAATTATTGTGGAACTTTAGTATTACAAGACACCAATTTATTTGTCAAATTAATGCATTCAAGACTTACCACTTACAAATACCTCTATGTTAAATAAATTGTACTGTATATATATGCAATGCACTCTTCAGATTAGAAAGCACGTGTATAACAGAATCATACTCAATCATTAATGGACCCAGATAGTCCTGTGGCTAGCAAAATTTATGTCAAGACATATTAAGTCACTTAGGAACATACCGCTTCCAGGAGTTTCCTTCAAAGCAGACGAAGATAACTTCTTATTTCCTGCTTCTACTTCAGATAATTATATAAAGTGCTCAAACTGTGTTTTCATGTTAAAAATTTCTTTTTCAATGCCAAGATCAATGGCATCAGGCAGCATGTCGACAATGTCTTCCAAGTCATCTTCATTATATACAAAAAAATCATCGTCCTCATGTTGCTGGCTGAGCCAGTAGTTATAGAACTATGTCAAGGTTTTCATCAATTGCCACCATTCTGATGAGAAGCCCTTCACTTGACGAAGAGCAGCTGAAATAAAGAGTGGGCCAATAAACTTTAATTTATTTTAAAAATATTTTAAATTATACAATTTCATTTATATATTTTGTTATGAATTTATAATTAATTCAATTTAGATAGGTGTCAATATTTTGTTTATGTTTCATTTTGTATCGTTCACCTTTTCAGTCAATAAATATTGTTTACACGGTTTTTTCAGTTTATAAATATTGTTTAAGTTTTTTCAGTTAATCAATATTTTTTCACATATATGTTTTCTACATATATTGCTTAAACATATGAAACCGAAATCAATTTTTTTCAATTACTCCTCTAACTGTATTTCTGTATATAAATCTCAAATATAAAAAATTAGTTCAATATTACTCGGCGTCACCTTACGGCGACCCCTCGCAGTTTAAAATTTGAGAAATTGAAAAAATGTAAATACTCAATATAAGTTATTTTAAAACCATTGAATTGAAAACTGCAATGTTACATTTCTATATATATATTGCTTAAACATATGAATTTGAAATTAATTTCCGTCAATTACTCTGTAACTGTATTTCTATATATATAACTTAAATATAAAAAAAATAGTTCTATATTACTCGGCATCGCCTTATATCGACACCTCGTAGTTTAAAATTTGAAAAATTAAAAAATGAAAGTCCTCAATATAATTTATCTTAAAACAGTTGAATTGAAAACTACACTGTTACATTTCTACATATATTGTTTACATATGTGAATTCGAAATCATTTTTTGTTAATTACTCTCTAACTTTATTTCTATATATATCACTTAAATGTAAAAAAAAATAGTGCAATATTACTCGGCGTCGCCTTACGGCGACACCTCGCAGTTTAAAATTTTGAAAATTAAAAGATATAAATACTAATATAAGTTATTTTAATACTGTTGAATTGAAAATCACAATATTTTACCTGAATACATATACAAAAAATATAAATTAGTGCATTAAAACAAAAGTCATTATTCTGCTAAAGGAAATTTTTTATTCAAAAGTATTTTAATATTACTGCGACGCCTCGTAGTTTAAACATTATACAATTAAAATATTTCTTTTATCAACACAGATCCATATCAATGCTCTATAATTTGCAAAATGATTCTCCAGTTTTCTAAAAGATTTACTGGAAGCCTCCTGAACTGTAGATGTCATGGAAATCACAAATTGATTACAAATAGCTAATGGCATGATTGCAAGCATATGTGTGTCCTGCAAATGTTTTTAAAAAAAAGTTAGCGAAAAACATAGATATGAAACAATATACTATACGTATTCACATGCTGATTCTATTCCTAATGCTGAATTTGCCACAATATTCTATGTGAATTTTAATCATGGAGAATATAATTGAGAGTTAAGATTGTAATCACATCCTGATTCTAATCCTGATACTGACAAACCCTGATTCATATCCTGATCCTGATTCAAATCATGTTGCATAAGAAATCAGGATTTCTCAGCATCAAGATTAGAATCAGGATGTTAATATGCAGAGTATGCGCCAATAGATGTGAGAAGTGGTACGAATGCAACTGATACAATTAAATCACACCTTACAGTCCAACAGAATAAGATTGTGCCTGACTGCCTCCCCACGGTCATTACTTAATATCCACATTCTTGTCGCTCGAACCTTCAATGTCCAAGCTACTTGAGTAACATCCAGAGCGGACAAATGCTGATGGTCGCCTATATCTGAATGCAAGAAAAGGAGAAACTTAATAAGTTACTATGGAAATTCAATATATATTTGAGGAAATCAAAAATGTGTAACTCTATTACCTTCTTTTGATGTTTGAGTATAGGTTGAGAGCCCAGACATTTGAATATATAGTAAAGTTAAACGAAATTGAATATGGTAGAGTTGCATAATCTTTTTAACTTTTATACAGATATACACTATTTTCATTGATTAATTGACTGAGAGTTTGTATAGCCATAATATTCTTTGTGAATTGTAGTCATGGAGAATCTAATTGAAAGTTAAGATTGTAATCACATCCTAATTCTAATCCTGATGCTAACAAACCCGGATTCATATCCTGATACTGATTCATATCCTGATGAAGGAGAAATCCAGGAACATATCCTGATCTTGATTCATATCCTGTTGTAGAAGAAATCAGGATTTCTAATCATCAGGAATAAAATTAGGATGTTAATATGCAGAGTATGCGCCAATAGATGTGAACAATGGTTCGAATGTAACTGATATAATTAAATCACGCCTCACAGTCCAACAGAATAAGATTGTGCCTGACTGCCTCCCCACGGTTATTCCTTGATATCCACATTCTTGTCGCTCAAACCTTCAATGTCCAAGCTACTTGAGTAGCATCCAAAGCGGAAAAATGCCGATGGTCGTTCAAATCTGAATGCAAGAAGAGGAGAAACTTCATAAATTAATATGAAACTTCAATGTATATTTGAGAAAATCAAGAATGTGTATCTCTATTATATTCTTCTGATGTTTGAGTATAGGTTGAGAGCCCTAACATGTGAATATATAGTACAGTTAAACGAAGTTGATTATGATAAAGTTATATAATATTTTCAACTTTTAAACATATATGCACTATTTTTATTGATAAATTGACTGAGAGTTTGTGTATCCACAATATTCTCTGTGAATTGTAATCACAGAGAATATAATTGAGAGTTTAGAAAACTTGTTTCATGAATATTGTGTCTAGCACAGTAAGAAATGAAACAATATAACCAGTCACGCGTAACTTGCATTTGAGGGTGATGAAAGTGATATAGGTATAAAATACGCACATCGATAGCATAATCACCCGGATAGAAAGCATATTCATTAGTTCCCCTTAAAAAAATTAAATTCTGAAAAATTTATAAGATATGTTGTATTTAAACTTGCCACTAATAGTCAAAATAAAAAAAATAGAAGAATAAGTAATAAAAAAATAATGTAGGATGTGTATTAGTGATACCACATTTTTTCACTCCCCTATGCTTGAGCAGCGTGTGATGATTACCAAATTGTTTAGATAACCAAATTTCTTGTGGTGAGTCAAAATCCCCTTCAACATGCTTAAAACTGATATCATGTTTAAGATTTTCACATACATCTAAGATTATCCGTGCATGAAGCATCATACACAAAATAATATTGACGAAATTACAATAATAACCAAATATCTACATAAACAAATGTAGTATATGCACTTGTTTTAGATATTAACCTTATAACCTACTTTAGTTAGATTAGAAAGGGAGATGAGAGCTCTAACAAAAAATATGACGTTATCAAAAGCTAATCAGGTTTGAAAACGACACAGATGACATAGAAGTACTATAAGGATGGTTGAAATACCCGTCGACACAAATTTTGATTCTCCAACATGACTTCCTTTTCTTGATCCAAACTATTGAAGATGTAAATTTGTACCTTTTCTCTTGACTGGTCCAATAGCTCCTTAAATAATTTCCCCTTAAATGATTCAACAATTATGCTATAAAAAACTATCTTTCTACCTAAACCTTTCATTCATAGACACCGGGATAGAGTTAATAATATAAGGTAACCTTCAACAAATATGTAAGTAACAACTATGAACATGAATGTAAACAAACCATGTGGACACATATATATTAGTAGAAAAATTTACACAAAAAGAGTGTAGCCTAAATAATAAAGTAGATATTATTATTTAGAAATAGCATATGGACAAACCTTATAATGTGAGAGATAAGAGGATAGCCATATTAAATTGACGCCAACAATTTTAAACATTATAAAATTATTTCTTCAAAAAAAATTAAAATATTTGTTTTCTCGACACAGTTTGATGTAAAAAAATTTAAAATTACATAAATTACCTTAATTGTCAAAAGGTAAATATATACTATAGACAAATAAAAATTATATAGTTATATTCAAAAAAGCTGAATTTTTATATACAATTTAGTTCAATATTACTCGGCGTCACCTTACGGCGACACCTCGCACTTTAAACTTTGAAAATAAATGTAAATACTCTACAGAAATTATTTTAAAATATGTTAATTAAAAATCACTATATTATATTTGATGTATACAATTTGCAAAAGTAAAACATTAGTGCATTTAAATTATTTTGCAACGAAAATGTTTTATTAAAAATTTATTTTAATATTACTGATAGCCACCTTAAACCGACACTTCCAATTTTAAACATTATCAAATTAATTCTTTTTAAAAAAAGATAATAAATTAAAATATTTATTTTCTCGACACTATTTGATGTAAAAAAATTAAAATTACAAAAATTATATTAATTGACAAAAGGTAAATATATACTATAGAAAAATGAAAATTGTATAGTTATATTCAAAATAGCTGAATTTTGATATACAATTTAGTTCAATATCACTCGGCGTCGCCTTACGGCGACACCTCGTACTTTAAACTTTGAAAAAATAAATATAAATACTCTACATAAGTTATTTTAAAATATGTTAATTGACAACTATTATGTTATATTTGATGTATGCAATTTGCAAAAGTATACATTAGTGCATTAAATTTATTTTGCAATAATTTTTTTTATTAAAAGTTCATTTTAATATTACTGATAGCCACCTTAAACTAAAACCTCCAATTTTAAACATTATAAAATTAATTCTTTGAAGAAAAAAAAAGATTATAAAATTAAAATATTTCTTTTCTCGATATAGTTTGATGTAAAAAGTTTTAAAATTACATAAATTTTATTAATTGTCAAAAGGTAAATATATACTATAGACAAATAAAAATTATATAGTTATATTCAAAATAGGTGAATTTTGGTATATAATTTAGTTCAATATCACTCAGCGTCGCACACCTCGCACTTTAAAATTTAGAAATAAATGTAAATACTCTACAAAATTTATTTTAAAATATGTTAATTGACAACCACAATGTTATATTTGATGTATACAATTTGTATACAATTTTCAAAAGTAAAATATTAGTGCATTAAAATTATTTTGCAACAAAAACTTTTTATTAATTTTTTTTAATATAATTGATAGCCACCTTAAACCGGCTCTTCCAATTTTAAACTTTAAAAAATTAATTCTTCAAAAAAAAGATAGTAAAATTAAAATATTTCTTTTTTCGACACAATTTGATGTAAAAAAATTTAAAATTACAAAATTACATTAATTGTCAAAAGGTATACATATATTATAGACAAATGAAAATTATATAGTTATATTCAAAATAGCTGAATTTGATATACAATTTAGTTCGGCGTCACCCTCAGGCGACACCTCCCATTTTAAACTTTGAAAAAATAAATATAAATACTCTACATAACTTATTTTATAATATGTTAATTGACAACTAATATGTTATATTTGATATATACAATTTGCAAAAGTATATATATTAGTGCATTAAAATTATTTTGCAATGTAAACTTTTTAATAAAATTCATTTCAATATCACTGATAGCCACCTTAAACTTACACCTCCAATTTTAAACATTATAAAATTAATTATTCAAAAAAAATATAATAAAATCAAAATATTTATTTTCTCGACACAGTTTGATATAAAAAAAATTAAAATTATATAAATTACATTAATTGTAAAAAGGTAAATATATACAATAGACAAATGAAAATTATATAGGTATATTCAAAATAGCTGAATTTTGATATACATTTTAGTTCGAGGGTCACCTTAGGGCGACACCTCACACTTTAAATTTTGAAAAAAAAATATAAATACTCTACATAAGTTATTTTAAAATTTATTAATTGACATCCACTATGTTATATTTGATGTATACAATTTACAAAAGTGAACATTAGTGCATTAATTTTATTTTTCTAACGGATTTTTTTTATTAAAAATTCATTTTAATATTATTGATATCCACCTTACATTGACACCTCCTATTTTAAGCATTATAAAATTAATTCTTTGAAAAAAATATTATAAAATTAAAATATTTCTTTTCTCGACATAGTTTGCTGTTAAAAAATTTAAAATTACATAAAATATAATAATAATTTTAAAATGCAGATAAATATAATTCTTCGAAAATGTAAACTGTGTATGCATATAATTTGAAATGCATAAAAATATCACATATATATCACAATATCTCTTCTTTAAATTTTTGGAGATTTTCATTAATTCATTCAATATTTGAGATTTTAATATCAAAAGATAATTTACCTTAAAAAGAATTATTACATAAGGTTACATAATTTATCCAAACTTTTCATAGTTTGAAATTTCACTTTTATCTTCATAATATTTTTTTAACATAATTTAAATGAACTTAATAATTTTATTAGTTAATTACAATAAAAAGTATGCATATAAACTAAATTTATTATTTATATACTATGATACTTTTTAATATGATTTTTTTTAATAAAATTTAAAATGAATAAACTTGTACTAAATTTATTATTTATATACTACCCAATTTCTGTAACTATAAAATGTACATTTTTTATAAAGTCAATTGATATATTAAAATAGAACACAACAAGTCCTGATAGTTCAAACCTGACGAAGAAGACATTAATATAATTGTTAAATATAGCATGCATTATCACATACTCTTGGACCAAATATATTAGAAAAGAACCCACTGACTATTTACTTTACTATTACAATCTTACATTACTGAACTTGGACATAATTTAGAAAATTGAAGTTCACTAAGCAACAGGCTATACACTACTAGAAATATGGCATCAGACATCGGTTCAGAACCGATGTTAAAAAAAATCTGAACCGATGTCTTCGCGTGTGATGTTAAATGCCATCAGCCTTTGACATCGGTTAACAACCGATGTCTTTTACAGTGCTATACATCGGTTTTAATATTAAATGTGGTGTCTTTGCAACAAATTTCAGCTTATATTACAGTATTTCTAGGTGAATATGAGTATATTATGAGGTATTTATCCATTAAAACATGAAACCTACGAGCTCTAAAAAACCAATTATTAAAATTCTTTCGAACAAACCGATGTGAAATGCTAGATCAGACATCAGTTAGATTAGTTTCCCGATGTGAAATGTTTGATCAGACATCGGTTAAATTAGCCCCTGATGTGAAATGATGGATAAGACATGGGTGTTCTTCACGAAACCGATGTTAAATCTTTTTATTTAACATCAGCCAGTTTCTCCGACTGATGTTTACTCTTTAATATTGTAAAATTTAAGACATCAGCTTCATTTTAAGTTCGATGTTATTTGACTTAAAATACATTGAGTTTCTTTTCAAAACCGATGTCAAATGACTATTTCACATCAGTTTTTTAGTTTTTTTTCATTTAATATTATTTTACATGATGTCTTTTGTACATTTTTTACATCAGTTTACATGTACCATTGTGATGTTAATGTTCTATAAATTGCATGCCATCCTGGTACTATTTACAGGCATAGGGAACCAAAATAATGCAACATCCCAACAAAAAATATCCAAACAGAAACATAAATGTACTCATCCAAATTACAAGTCTAATACCAAAATATTACTCATACCATACTATACATACATTTCAAATAAAATACAAGCATTCCATTGACCAACTCATACTATACTAATTTTTAAGTACCCTATTCTTAAATTCCGACAACTCCATCCAATTTAGTCAATCAACCCAATTTCGACAAACTATAGAAGAGTCTGACTTCTGCATGATCAAACCAAAGAGGAGCAAATTAACCCTGCAGGCCGATGATACCTGAAACAGTGATAACGGATCATAAATTAATATCATAGCACACAAACAACACATAATTTCTAGCTACCTAATAAAAGTAAAAAAACACATAATTCCTAGCTACATAATATATAATAGACAATTTACAATTGATTCATTGTCAACTGAAGACTTACCACAGGCCACCCTTCCATCAGCATTACTAATACTTTTTTTTAAGAGCTCTCTTGCATTACTAATACTTTTTTTTAACAAGATTGAACCATAACTTATATTTAACCACAAACATCCTTAACTATTTACCTAACTTGGAGATGAGTCAGATTTTTATAAACTCTTGCATAACGATCGATGGAACTCAACTATATAACATCATATGGAAAAATACCTCAGACATGATAAGCAATCTAAATTAGAATTAAGAAGATGGAGCTTAAGTCCAAGTTTACCTGAAAGAGCTACTAAATCAGTGACTGATAGACCTTGATACATGAACTTAGAAATCATAGACAGAAGGCCTTCATTTGCTCCGGGTAAATTTGACGTTGCAAGTTCTTAGCCTGCAGTTTTTGAGTCTTTTCTGCCAAGAGGTATATGCCAATAAGGTTCACCAACCTGCAAAGATCAACAAGTGAAAACATTACATTAGCTCAAATTTTGCCAATAGCGGCTTCATTCTCACATACAGAAAGTTCCAAATTGTTCTTGATTACCAAAATAGTTGCATCTCATGCAGCTACAGTGAGGATTTCAGCATAATAGACTATTCCAGGGCACTCTGTTCCAGCTTATTCTTGATCCGATCAATGATATCGAAGCCTTTTAATGCATGATGATTAATGGAAGCTTTCTTTTCTCCTTTAAGCGTGTACGTATCGTCCAGCAAAACTGAACTATAACATCTCTGCAAGTATTCACATCAATAATCAGTACTAGCTACAGGTTATTCTCTTACTACTAAGAAGAAGCAAGCAAAATTTTATAGCTAAGAAATGCCATCACTTAATGTACATTATAATTAACAGAGTGGATGAACGCTACAACTAAAGAATATTAACCTGAACAAAACAATCATGGAAATATAAACATAAAATCAAAGCTGCATTACGGGGATCAGAAAGCACAACATATTCTATTTCTTTCCTCACAATCTCAAGAGCTGTTGGACAACTAGATTTATAATAATCTAAAGTTAAAGCCCCATCTTGGCTTGCATGCAAGCTGACACTAAACTTGTCCAAAAAAACAACCTGTTGCAATTTATATATATATGTAGCACCAGGAGACTTTGTCTTTTTTCCACCTATTACAACAGAGTCCTCGGGCTATTTATGACTGTCTCTTCACCTTATGAGAAACGACTCTAGGCCGAAAGAACAACAAGAACCGCATTAATACCATCATGAGCCATCTTGATACATTTAGCAATCTCTTTAAGAGTGGATTCTGTTTCTGTAGAAAAATCAAATAAACCTGCCATATGTATTGCGTAAGATTTATTAGATCAAATTAAGCTTAAAGGAAACTATATGTTTGTTGTAGTAGAGAACTATGGAAGTCCAACTAGACAGCTATAAAGAAACTATACCAGGCGTGTCAATAACATTAAGAGTCTGGCCGTTTTCTAAGACAGTTGTACGCATCTCACAGGTGCGAGTAAACACCAGATGAGTCGGCATCAGATACAAATACATCCTCCTGCAATATACTGTTGCCTATTGCACTTTTCCCATTGCCAGTGCATCCAACTAATACCAGGGTTCATTCATCATCAACTGAAATTCCACCCATTTTAGAAATAAACCACCTGAAATAAAAAAATTACAGCATAAAGTCCAGTATCTGGCTGTCCCTCTGTAAATTCCATTAACTTGCATTATGTTGTCATAAACAGAGAAGCTGCGAATGCTGAATAGAAAAAAGTAAATCCATCGTGCTTACTTACAGCAACCTTTGTCGACCCAGGAAGATCAATAAGGGTTAAGTTCACAACTGTAACAAAAAAATGTGCTCAAGAAGTTAACATAAATGAACAGAAAAGTATTTAACCAGACAAAGATAATAATAGAATGACATTTATATTGGATGTCAAAAATAGTAGACCGGGTTAAGAAGAATGGATTATACGCATTATAACTATTATGCATAATAAAGAAAAATAGGAAAAGATATCACACCAAATGCATACTGGCCAATTACTTGTAATGGTGTTTAAGAGTCGTTCTTGGTGATTAGGGCTATTTTTACAGAAGATGTCCTAGCAATACTTACCATGTGGAGAATATATGCTAAGTTGGATTGGATGGTTGGAAATTTGCTTGGATTTCCTGTTACACGACCTGTTTCATCTGAAATCTCCTGACGCACAGTAGCCGCATTTGGATTAAAACAATTTCATGTATAGTTGATTAAGGACATTTATCAATTTTCAGTAGCTGGAAAGAACCTGAATATATATAGACATGACTGATAACAAAACAAATTGTAGGAAGCAGATTATGAAAAGATAAGGAAACTCTTGTTAATAATAACAACATTTCCTTTCTTGATTACATAAAACATACCAAAATCAGAGAACCTTTTCTTGGGAGCATGAAGAAACTCTGCATATTCTGAACCCCCCTCCACCTTATATAGTTACAAAACCAGTGGCCTTCTTGTTACAATTCCTTACATTTGAAAAATTTACAATAAAAACAAACTTTCCATAATAGATCAAAAGTGACAAGTAAACTAGAAATAGACTTCTAGTTTACTCTCAGTTTCAATTTATATATATATGTAGCTCCGGTACACGGACCAAAATGGAGATAAAAATATCAAGTATAGAAACATTGTTTCAGCTACATCCGTAAAATATTGTACTTACATTGTTGTTTCTTTGAAGTGAAACGCTTCTTCTTCATCTGCGACCTCAAAATAATTAGTGTCACAATATTAACAACATTATAAATAACTAGAGATCCTAAAGACTAATGATTTAAACATATACATAAAAAGTCAATTACACAACATAAAACATATTTACTAAGCAGCCTTGTAAACATTAAGAGTACTTTCGGCCGCCTCTTTCCTCTTATCAGCAACACTATGAATATCAAGTGAATAAATCATGCATCAATATCTCTAATAAACATACAAATTTTTCAGATTTACACATAAAAAGTTAAAACACCTGGCCCGCATAGACTTATTCTTTCTAACTTGTCAGAGCCATATGACAGCTTCTCGAAACCATATGGAAGAGAGTTCCCTGCAACAATCGAGAGACAAAGTAAAACATAAAAAAAAAAAGAACGAGGGAGAAAGAAGGTAAGAGAGGGGGTAAACATATAAATTAACCAACTATATAATAAATATATATATATATAGACATCTATAAAATTAAAATTTACTAAAACAATTTTAAAATTGGAACTTAATCGGATGAAACCCAGGGCTCCTTTCAAGCTCTAAAGCTACTATCAAGGACTAAGCTTACCAATTTGAAGCTGGATTTGATGCTTAATTAGATCAATTTTTAGTGTCGTTATTGTAGTTTTAAATTAGGGTTTGTAAGAGGGAGTGGTGAGAAAGGAGAGAACAATGAGAGAGGAGGGTTTTTGTACTAGTTCTAAATTAGGGTTTATAAAAAGGAATGGCGAGAAAGGAGAGAAAGATCATATAGATGAGGGAGAGAGTTGGAGGGTTTGAGATGAAGTTGAGGTTTGACAGAGAGGGAGAGAGAGTTGCCGTCTTGAGAGAGAGAGAGAGAGAATCGGGGGTGTGAGCAAAGAGGGGATATAATTTCGGACAGAGGGAAATAATATGTGTAAAGGGGGGAAATAATTTTTTCTGTAAAAAAGGGGGAAAATTTTGGCACTGAAACGGGGGAAAATCACAAGATAATTTAATTTTTTTAAAATTGGTCATGGACAACGGTTTGTAAAAATGACCGATGTCAAAGTTAAAAACGTATATTTGGAAGTTTTTATTTTCAAACATAGACAACGGCTAGTATAAGAAACCGATGTCAAAATTCTTATTCAACATCGCTTAATTAAAAACCGATGCTAAAAAAACTTTTAACATCGGGTGCATTACGTGCCGGTGTCTAAACACCGATGTCGTATCTACTATTTCTAGTAGTGATAAATTAGCAAAAATCAACGACGCTAACACTGAAATATGATTCCTCTAGCATTAGCTTCCTCCATCTTTACCAATTGCAACAGCACTTCTTCGCATGATACATGATACAAGGTGCAATATCAATGCAATTTAATAGTATTAACTGCAGCAGTCCTAGTACTTTCCTCCTTTTTAGTTGGAGAAATAATAACAGCTGCAAGAGCAAAATTACTTCAGCAAAATCTGAAAAATAAGAGTCAAATATACAACTTTAAGATCAAAGTTGCATTCAGTTATCATATCAGAAGACAAATTACATACCTTGATTTAAGATAATGTTTTTTTACCATATGTATGGATTTGGTGATCAAATGTTTCATGAGGTGCGACTCCCTGTTATCAGTCCATAATTTGAAGCAAAGTCCATTAAAAATATAATAAAAGAAAGAGAAGATACTCAAGTAAATGTAAACTTCTCAGATAATTATATCTTTCTTTTAAGTTTATATGAGAAACAGGACATACAGTTTGGTGCGAGTGGGATGTCTTGCTGCTAGAACATGATGATTCTGAAGTGTAAGCCTGATGTGCACATGCCGAGCCTGGATTCTAGCCGTCGCTTGCATCAGCTGGAGCATATGTGTACTCTTCTTTCTCACAATGTGGCCTCTTACCCGCGCTTGGAGTTTCACTGATGCTTTTAGTGTCTTCCATGCCCTTCTTGCCTAGAGTACAACCGCGGACAAACTCATAATCAGCATATAGGACTCAACACTAACCAACACAAGAACACCAGCCATATAAAAAGTAAAAATTATTGAATTAATTATGTTGTTTGTTAGGCATTGGTAGATTATAGGAAATATTGCAAAAAGGATTAAGTTTGTTGTACATCATGTTCAAACATCAAAAAGCTTGCATACAATCACATAAATAGATTAAACTTTATGTTTTTCATCACGGCTGGTGGATGTATGAGATCATTACATAATCTTTGATCAAGATGTGCAAATTACTGCAAAAGTAAGATACGGTTTCAAGACCAAACTGCTAAGGCGTCAACAAAATGTTAAGGCAAATATAGAAGTGAATTTAAAAATAATAGAAGGCATGCACATAAATTATTATGCAGCCAGTCACCAAGTCCGCATGATACAATCTTATTAATTTAACAATCCATATTACATTATTTACATGCACTTGCATTATGTACTTCGAGTGGAATATCTGGATACTTTGGTTATTAGCCATGAAACTAATTTATTAACAATCGTTATTGTAAAACAGTTCAAGTACAATAGTAGAAATTTCCTTGCTGATGATATTGAATTTTTAATAAACAGAGTTGAAAGTATCTTACCTGATGAAAACTCTTCCAAGAGCTCTGTAGCATGGCCTCAAAGGAAGTGAAGCATCAGGAGCAGTGGTTTCTTTCACATTAAAAAATTTGATGTTAGACAGAATCATCTTATATTAGTATATAGAGCTGTTCACGAACCGAGCCGAGCCGAGTTTTGATCGAACCGAGCCGAGCTTTAATTTTTTTTCTGACGAGCCGAGCCGAGCTTTCTTAACGAACAAAAACCTGTGTTCGAGCTCGAGCTCGTTAACGAACGAAATCGAGCCGAGTCGAACCGAGCCGAACACGAGCTTTCTCTATCAAAATGAGCCGAGTCGAGCCGAGCCGAGCCGAGTCGAGCCGAGCCGAGCCGAGCCGAGCTGAATTAAAAAATTCTGGTCAAAACACCGGTTGACTGTTAAAATAACAAACCAAATACTATTATTTTTTTCTAAAAATTTTGTCATATCACTAAAATATATTGATCTTAACATCCGTACGGTTGGATCATTCATAAATATTTTTAAAAAAATTGAAACATTAATACAATACTAAACACTAATTACAAGTACAAGTCAAAACACCGGTTGATTGTTAAAATAACAAATCAAATACATTTATTTTTTCTAAATTTTTTATCATATCACTAAAATATATAGATCTTAACATCCGTACGGTTGGATCACCTATAAATATTTTTTAAAAAATCAAAACATGAATACGAGACCAAACACTAGTTATAAGTACTGTTCAAACAAGTGGTTGATTGTCAAAATAACAAACAAAATAAATTTATTTTTTTCTAAAATTTTTATCATGTCACTAAAATATATAGATATTAACATCCGTACGGTTGGATCATCTATAAATATTTTTTAAAAAATCAAAACATTAATACGAGACTAAACACTAGTTACAAGTAAAGGTCAAAACACCGGTTGACTGTTAAAATAACAAACCAAATACATTTATTTTTTTCTAAACCTTTTGTCATGTCACTAAAATATATAGATCTTAACATCCGTACGGTTGGATCATCTATAAATATTAACATGAATACGAGAATAAACACTAGTTACAAGTACTGTTCAAACAAGGGGTTGATTGTCAAAATAACAAACAAAATAAATTTATTTTTTTCTAAAATTTTTATCATGTCACTAAAATATATAGATATTAATATCCGTACGGCTAGATCATCTATAAATATTTTTTAAAAAATCAAAACATTAATACGAGACTAAACACTAGTTACAAGTAAAGGTCAAAACACCGGTTGACTGTTAAAATAACAAACCAATTACATTTATTTTTTTCTAAATTTTTTATCATGTCACTAAAATATATAGATATTAACATCCGTACGGTTGGATCATTCATAAATATTTTTTAAAAATTAAAACATTAATATGAGACTAAACACTAGTTACAAGTAAAGGTCAAAACACCTGTTGACTGTTAAAATAACAAATCAAATACATTTATTTTTTTAAATTTTTTTTGTCATTTCACTAAAATATATAAATATTAACATCCGTACGGTTGGATCATTCATAAATATTTTTAAAAAATCGAAACATTAATATGAGAGAAGTACTAGTCAAACTACTAGTTAACTCTTAAAATAGCAAACCAAATTTATTTATTTTTTTTAAATTTTTTATTATATCACTTAAATATATAGATCTTCACATCCGTACGGTTGGATCATTTATAAATAATTTCAAAAAATTGAAACACCAATCAGGAAATTAATACTAGTTACAAGTAGTAGTCAAACCACTTGTTAATTATTAAAATATCAAATTAAAATTTTAATTTTTAATATCTGAAATTTTTCAAATTACTAAAATATATATTTTTTGACATTCGTATAGTTCAATAATTTAAAAATATTTATAAAAAATCTGAATAAAATTCATAATAATTAAATATATAAAAAATAATTATTTTTTTATTTTTTTTCGAGCCGAGCCAAGCTCGAGCCGAACATGCCAAAAGCTCGTCTCGAGCTCATTTTCTTAACGAACACATTTTTATGTTCGAGTTCGAGCCCTTAACGAACCGAGCCGAACCGAGCCCTTAACGAGCCGAGCTCGAGCTTGTTCGCGAACGGCTCGGTTCGCGAACAGCTCTATTAGTATATAACATTGGTACACACCATTAGTGTACAAATTGTATGTTAAAACTAAATAATGTGCGGATTATAAAGCTAACAGATACACTGATTCACGACATTATAACCACTCTTGCATGATTAATCAACACATCATCCCAAGCTGCACAAATAAAAAATAAACATATAAAATCTATACGTTCAGAAGTATAACTTTGAATTTTCTGTAAGACTAAAAGTACATAGCAAGTTATTTTGAAATCAAAATATATTGTAAGATTGAAAATTATAGATCACGTGATGATATAATGTCCGGTTAAATTTTATTGAGAAGCTTAAAGGATTGTGGTAAAAACCTGTAATAAAATTTCTAAATATACCAAAGCATTTAACCTGCAATAAATTTCAACAAAATTAAAAGCCTCAAATTCATTTCGTCAAACCTGATTTGAGCATTTAGTCAAACACGTAACATGTGAAATTTCAAGACTCAAATAAAAAGCCTCAAAATAAAAGATTCAAGAACTCTAGTAAACAGATAATAAAAACAAACTTATCTTATCTAAGGATCATACAAAAGATAGTAAACAGTAATCTTACAATTAAAACGTCACAGATAACTCTAGTCTTGACATGAAACCTCTTTTGATATCCTTTCTCGTTTATTCTGTAGATTGAAACATACAAAGAAAGTCAAATATTTTTTTTTAAAAATATAACAAACAAATAATGGATTTGCAGATAAATATGTACAAACATGTATTAATAAATTGCAGGAAGAGGAAGAAATATAAAAACAAAAATAAAAAAATAAATAAAGAAGAGTTACATGTTTGAAATTTGAAATCAAACAATTGGCGTACAAACAGTTAGTCTACAAACCCGTATGTAAAATTAAAATTTAGTAATTCTTGGAGTTGTTAATCACACGCATTCATCAATCTGCAAAACTCAATCCAGAAATTTAAAAAAGCATATAATTGGTATAATAAAAACACATACATCCGTTCACAATTTTGTAAACACTGTTGCACAATTTATCAACATATCAATCTCTTGTGCAAACAAAAACAAATCTAACTAAAGAATATCTATATAAACATTTAAAATCAATACATTTAGCCAATAATTAGATCACAGAAAAGAGAGATTATGGAGACGAATCAGCAAATTTGTTCTATGCATTTTATCAAACATGCAATGATATTTATATTAATTATAGAGCAATTTTACAAATATCTCATATGCATCTAAAGAAAGTTACCTCAAAATCAATAGGAATTACAGCATTAACACAAGTCTCTTATAGCATCAATTTAAAGACATAGATGCAGTTATTAACCTTCGATTTTGCTGAGAACTTTCACATCTTCTGCAAGATACACGTTTTCGGCTACAAATCTGAAAAATTCACCATTTTAAAACTTGTTAGTTCAAAATATTTAAAATCATATACATCAAAACTAAGTTATACCAAAGTAACAACAATAAATTAAAAGAAAAGAGAATGAACAAATCAAGAAGTAACAAAAAAATCAAAGAAAATTGGGTACATAAAAATGGGAGAGAGAAAACTTAATTTAAGATAGCACTCCTTATATAGGAAAAAAGGGTCTCAAGTAGCCTCAGCTACCGAAAAGTGCAACTTTGCAACATTGTTCTTTAGAAAACTACGAATACAAATCAACTTTACTAACCGTGTAAAGAGAGATTACGAATTTCACCTTTTTTACCATACTTCTTTTTTCCTTTATCATGATTCTTGACATGGTATCTCCATTGTGATAGCATAATTAGAAAACAAACTGTAAATCAAAATATAATTTCAAAATTATAAGTACAAACGACGGATGTGAACAAAAATATGAGGACAAACATATATTAGCATAAAATTTAGACAAAAAACATACAATTTGTATAATAAAAACACATACCTCCGTTCACGATTTAAAATAATTAAATTCACAAAACTTATTGCACAAAATACGTATCTACTCTAAAACACATACAAACACTTAAAACAAATACCAAGAGTTGAAATTCTCTAAGAATTTTAATCAAACAGTTGGTCTACGAACCTTTTGTAAGATTAAAAGTGAGAATTCTTGTGATTGCTTTTTATCTCGCATTCATCATCCTGTAAAACATGAAAATCAAACGAATCCCGATGAGAATTTGCATGTAACCTGCAAAAAAGAGAGAGAGATGAATGAGATTCTGAGATTTGAAAGTTGTGTGAAGAAAACTAATTGATTATACGTGTGTTTGAATTTGTGTATGTGTATATATCAATCTAATCTAATTCAACTGAATGCATAAATCAAGTAATAAATTAGTGATAGTTTCTATAAATAAGTAATTTGAGATTCAAAATTCAAAAATATTACAAATAAAGGAGTATTGGTTAACAAATAATGAGTGATATGAGAAAATCATGGTAATATCTTAATTTGAATTTGAATTTCAAAAAATATCCTTATGAGAAAATTATGCATGATTTGATTTTTTTAAAATTATTTTCCATAGATAGATGGATTTTGAAATTCAAAAATAGGTAAATAGTAATTAAGATGGGTCAATTGAAGCTAATTGGATAGTTCATGGATATAGCAAAATATATAGGATTTGGGTCATGAGTAAATTTATTTACCCACGGGTAAAATAAGGAGTAGTCATTAAGATATATAGATTCTATTATAATAATTTATATATTTTCTGACATCAAATTCTATAGACTATAGTAGTCTGTTCATGTTGGTACATTTTTTGCTTTCAGTTGGAATATGTGTGAGACATCAAACAAGCTAGCACAAATATATCCCTAGCACAAATAATAATATAAATGTACAAATAAAACACATATATATTATATATCCCTCATTAATCAAGCTTGCATGCTTTTTAGCTAGCTTTGAACTAACCCCACCCTCATAATCAAAGTACATTTGCATAATTATTCCTATACTAATTGACCCAAACTCTCCCACTACATTGCACATTGCAGCTCTACTTTGCAAGGCTATATATAACACAAAACCAACCCAATATATAAACAAAAATAATAACAAAATAAACTTCTAATCAGTTCCAAGTTTCTTATACTAAGAGATCTTGTCGATTCTTAGTGCAAGCTTCCTCATTTTCGGGTTTTTTCGATTTCTGGCAAGCGACGGAAGAAGATGAAGTCTGATAATCTGGTGTGTGACGAGGAAATTCTGAGAGCATTTGAACCACTTCCCTCATTGTTGGCCTTTCGACACTATTGTCTTGAATGCATAGCATGGATATGAAAAATAAGTGCATTGCTTCTTCATGAGGCACTGTTGTTAGCCTCGAATCGAATATTTGATTTACTTGGTCTTTGCGGAAATTTGTTGTGATTTTTACCCACTGAACAATGTCCACACCATCTCCGAATTCTCCCACAGGGCGACGACCGGTAATGAGTTCAAGAAGAACGACTCCGAAACTATAAACATCACTTTTCTCGTCCACTCGTAAAGTGTATGCGTACTCTGCAAATGTAAAACATGCCAATCAATGAATCATTAGACTGACAATGGAGAGTTAGTGACTGCTCAGTGTGAGCCTCAGCTTTCTTCCTTAAAGCACAAAAATGTAACTTCAAATTACACATTTGTCTAAGTTATAATTTTTAAACTCTTGAGTTGTAATTAGAGGCGGATCCTTTAAGAGGTAAGGGGTCACCGACCCCCTTAAATTTTTAGTTTAGTTAAATATGTATATTTAAATTATATAAAAACTAAAAATGACCCCCCTTAATTTTTGTAAAAAAATATTGCTCCCTGCTTAAAGTTTTTTGATGTCAAAAGTCTTTTCATTGGGATAATATTTATAAGTGAAAGTTATACATTTTTTATTTTACAAAATTATGAGTTCCAAATGAAAATTGCAGTTAGGAATAGATGATAAAAAAGGATGAGAATAGTTAAAAAAAAATTCCTATCCCGTCACTGGTTGTAATATTCCTTCTTTCCAAGATTTCATCAAACGCGGAACTAAATTTAAAATGCACATATTTTTTATAATTTTGGTGTGTTTGATGCTTGATATTTCAAACTATTAACGAAAATAAGAATAAATTGCATTCTCATTCTCGTTAACCATGTCTTGATCCAAACTGTTTCTTGATATCTTCGTTCTCTTAACTATGTGCATGTATTTATTTAAAAATTGATTATGGGTTCGGAGAGCTTTACAGGCGGGGGAATGCATGAGGTGGAAGTGACAGTGGGCACGTCAGTCACCTTTCACGATACCCGACACTGTAACTTTCGACATTTATCCCATGTCAGATCCTGTCAGTTCTAGCTCATCAGATTTTCTGATCATAAACAAAGAGCTGGACCCCACTATTCATTCTCCACAAAATTAAGTGGATATGATCCGGTGTGCTTACCCATAAAATTCTATCATGTAACCTAAAAAATGATGGGTGTTTGTTTGACCCTGTCACTTTAGCTGAACATAGGGTTATAATCTATTCTTATCAACCTGATAGCCTTACTGTGTGCTCCACTTCTGATTATCATTCATGTCAATTTGATGTGTAAATTGGTCCACTCTCTTCTCTTATTGTACTACTTTTGTCCTCAAATATAGCCCCATCTCATTTTCATGTTCGTATTCATGCATCTGGTGCATTTTGGAGGAACTCGGAAACTGAGTAGGCTTAATTCTCGACTGAACTCTTAAGTCTCGACTGAACTCGTAAAATAAAAGCACTAGTAAGTTTACGTAGTCTGAACTATTTTATATTTTATGTTTTAGCTCCGAATATTTTGAAATTCTGGGTTCGTCACCGTTCGTGTGCTTTGGATACATGTTCTTAAGCATGTGTACAGCTAATATACCTTAAATGAAACAACCTTATATATTTGTGTTTATTCAATCCGATTCAATTATGTTGAAACAGTTGACTCGTGAGAATCATTCGTTTTCTATGGTCACTAGCTACACTATTATTTATAATATATATCCTTTTAGTGGACAAGGGTATTCAAGTGGTATAGAGCACTCATAAAACAGGACTTGCATGCCTTACCCAACAATATGATTGCAGACTATTTGAATGAAATTTATAGTTGCTAGCTATGTTAAGGTGTTCATGTTAATTATGCATAATTATCAAGTCTAACAACCCTATATTAAGATGCTAAATTTAAAGAACTTCGAAAAAATAGAAGAGAACTTGTAAGAATTTGTAAGTACCTGGAGCAATGTAACCATAAGAACCAGCAATTGCAGACATGCACTGATCAGAAGCACCACCATCTATCAGATACTTTGCTAATCCAAAATCTGCAACATGAGCTTCATAGCTTGAATTCAGCAAAATGTTGTTTGATTTCACATCGCGATGTACGATTAATGGTGAACAATCATGGTGAAGATAACACAGTCCCTTTGCAGCTTCAATAGCAACTTTGTACCTCAAATGCCAACCCAAGATTCCGCTTTTTTTCCCATGCAAAGCCTCTCCTAAGCTTCCATTCCTCATGTACTCGTAAACAAGTAAATTCATGTCCTTGTTTGAGCAAAAAGCTAGCAATTTGACGATGTTTCTGTGTCGAATATTGCCTAACGTACGAATTTCAGCTCTGAAGCCATGATCATGGCCTGCTGTACCGAACCCAACAAGCTTTTTTACTGCAATCTCGACCCCATTAGGCATTTTTCCGTGGTACACAATGCCAGCTCCTCCTCTTCCTATGACATTTCCATCTTTCATGCATTCCAGGACATCGAAAACTGTGAAATCGAGCTTTTGGAACGCTGTCATTTTCCAAGAATGAGAGCCATTTTTCTTGAATGACCTGGCCTTGAACATCGCTGCAACTGCAAAAACTAGAGAGCAAAACAGTAGGCCTAGCGCAAATATTAGCTTGAAGTTGCTATGGGATTTTCCGGGCTGACTTGTTATATTTGTGACATTACATGGATTGTTTAACAAGGATCCACAAAGTTGAGGATTACCAGCAAACGAGGTAGCATTGAAGAAAGAAAATTGGCCTAATTCGGGTAGCTTTCCTGAGAAATTGTTGAACGAGAAATCAGCCGTTGTGAGGCTTTTCATGGAGCCAATTGATTTAGGAATGGTCTCACTCAACTGATTTTTCGATAAATTCAGGTAGTTAAGTATCCGAATATTGGAAACTTGTGGGGGAATTGGACCAGAAAGGTTGTTTTGGCTCAAGTCAAGGTAAGTTAAGTGAATACAATTTCCAATTTCTGGTGGGATTTCTGAAGAAAGAGAATTTAACTTGATGTCAAGCTTGGATAGTTGTTGGAGTTCACCAAATGAGGAAGGGATTGGACCAGTGAATTTGTTCTCATCAAGTTGAAGTATCTGGAGGGATGAAAAGTTTGAAAAAGAAGCTGGTAGAGAACCTGAAAGTTGGTTGTTTGACAGATTCAGCTGTTCCATTTTTGATGGACTTGTCGAAGAGTTTCCATTTTCGGATATTGTTCCAGCCAAGTAGTTGTTTTGCAACTCAACTAAGTTCAGCTGAGGCAAGTAAATGAAGCCCTTTGGAATGCTACCATTCAAGTAATTATCTCCCAATCTCACCCTGACAAGAGTTGAGCATGTGCCCAAGTCCTCTGGTATTGGTCCAAACAGAAAATTTCGGAGCAAAATCAAGACTGTGAGCTGATTTGAAGCACATAAATCTGGAGGAATTGTACCAGTGAGTTTGTTTGTAGACAAGTCAATCCCTTTTAGCTTCCTGTTCTGGCCTAAATTCCGCGGTATTATACCTGTGAAGTTGTTCATCCACAGCCCAAGAACCTCCAAATCCGAGTAGTCTGCAACAAAATCAGGAATTGATCCATGTAATCTGTTCATGAAAAGATTCAAAAGTTTGAGCTTTTGGAGGCGAATGAGCTCGTATGGAATTTCGCCAGATAATGCATTGGCTGAAAGATCAAGATTAACCAAGTTTGTCAAATTTCCAAGTTGTTTTGGAATTGGACCTGACAGTGCATTGATGTGCAAATATAGAGTGTCAAGTAACTTCAAGTTCCCCAACTGAGGAGGAATAGGACCAACCAATCCACAGGAGGAAATATCCATGTGGACTAGATTTACCAAGTTGCCAAAAGCCTTTGGAATCCCACCTTCAAACTCATTGTAATATCCCAAGTACACTTCTTTTAAGTTGGTTAAATTTCCCAACTCATTTGGAATTTTACCGCGAAGATCATTGCCTGCGAGAGATAAGTACTCAAGGCCAATCAAACTTCCATAACTTTCTGGGATTTTTCCAAAGAAAAAGTTTCCTCCCAAGTCCAAGTACTTAAGTTTCTTGAGACTTGAAATTGCATGAGGCAGTGGAGAAGTAAAATTGTTGTTATAAACATCAAGAGTTTCCAAGTTTGCTAGGCTTGAGTAGTCCCAATCCATGCTCCCACTAAACACATTATTCGATATTCTCAAAACTCGAAGGCTACTCAAATTTGATATCCTGATCTCTCCAGTGAAGTTGTTTCCATCAAGTGAAAGCTCAGTTAGCATGTCAAGACTTGAAACGACAGGTGAAACAGAGCCACCAAGACTCATATTCGACAATTCGAGAGAAATGACTCTTTCTTCAGAGCATTTGACACCAACCCATGAACAAAATGAGCCTGGTTTTGAAGAATCCCATGTACTTAAAACTGGAGAAGTGAACTCAAAGCCTTGTTTGAGAGTGATTAAAGCATGGAAGTCATTGTTAACAGAGAATGAAACAGAGGTACTTACAATAGATAAGAGTGTTAGTACAAAAAAAGGTACCATTTTTAGTTCAAAAAAATCTATGGAAAATGAGTTTGGATGGACTTTGAGAAGAAACAAAGAGCTGCAAGTGTTTGGAAGGTAATGGAGTTTGTAAAAAAGGAACCAAAAGTTGTAAGAATTTGAGAAACTTCAAGTGTGTAGAGAGTTAAAGAATCAAACATCTTCAAGAACAAAAGAAGTCTTCAAGTTCAAGGAAGAAGCTAAGCCTCTCCTTTTAATCTTCTTTGCTTTGCTTTTGTTTTTTATTTTTCTTCTTTCCTAGTCATGCATTCAAGAAGAGAAGATGATTAAATATAGTTCTATGAAAACTGGTTTAAAATTCATATGTGTAATATCTGTCAAGAAAGAAAGAAAAAGAAGGAAATTAAAGTGAAAGGCAAAGTGTGGGAAGAATAGAAGAAACAGCCGTTGGATGAAAAAACAGAATTTTAAAGTTCAGATGAGAGAAAAATAAAAAGTAAAGGTGATCTCTCTCTCTCTCTCTCTCTCTCTCTCTCTTCTTTATTCATATGTCAAAAATACCCTTTATCTTTAACTAAAGGTTGCTCATTAATTTGAGTGAAAGAGGAAGGAATGCAACTTTGAGTAATGGTGAGCCAAGATTGGAGGAATGAATTGTCTACATAGCTGGATATATGACAATCATTTCAGGACAATGGAGATAAAATATAAATATACATACAAGAGGGAAAGAAGTGTGTTAACATACTGTGTATAATCAATGAATGCCAACTATTGCAAAGTCATTTTCTGTCACTGACTCTAGATCTGATAATGACTCTATATGGGGATCTAATGAAAAATACAAATCATTGCTTCTTAAATACCAACATTAAAGGAATAATTCATTATACTGTTGCTAAGGAAAGGAATTGATATCAGAATGTGAACATTAGTACATATTTATGCACATTTTATGTGCCAAGTACATATGTAATGCATGACTTCACAATTAGACTTCTGCATAACTAGTTACATTTTCTGTCCTGCAATTTTCCTTTTCATAACCCCTTTCTCGAGCAGGTAATTATGTAGAAAATGGCCAAGATCACCGTTTACTTAAACGGCAGTGTAGAGTGTGATAAGATAATCTAGTGGTAAGGCCGTAAGGGCTTATCCTCCGTCGTTCCAGGTCCCCGTATAGAGTCATTATCAAAGCGTGATGAATCAATGGTTCAATTCGATTAAAAAGATCTACCGGACGAATTTTTGTGTAATGATTTCTGCCACTAAGCCAATATAAATGATCAAAGGGGATCAAAATAGATAACTAAATCATCAATGACAAATTTTATATGGCTATTATATCATCAAATGGGTAGCTGGTTTAGTTTTCATGAGTAGAACAACTAGCTACAATTATAATTATTCTTCATGGCTCATCATAGATACTCCACTACATATTTAATAAAATTTATCTTGCATGGGCGACATCATGTTGTGTATCTCATTCTCATCCCTTAATAAGTTAAGCAGCTGGTTAGGAACCCTCTTAAAATACACAATCCTCTGTGGTACCAAGTTGTAAAAAAATGGAGGAATCAGTTTTGGTTAGCAGTTGGTCTTCTAGAGAAACCAACCAAGATCTTGTTGCCAGTCAATTAGAAATTAGGATTGCCTTGAAACTTGAGGTCCTTTCATCTTCTTTCTAGATTTGGGAGAGTTTTGAGAAATAATATAATGCATGACTGCAACTCTGCAAGTCACACTGAGTCACTGCTGCATGCCAGGCATGAAGAGCACGAGTGATCAGGACGGAACCAATGGAGGCTAACTTAAGCTGTAACCCCGGTTTAACTTCAAAATTTTGTCAACAATAATAATTTATTTGACTATTAGTTAAAAATCAGTAGAAAAAATATCTTAAAGCTCGGTTGACATCCAAAAATTAAGGATGATTATTCTTTAGACCGGACTGTTTTGAAATCCTGATTCCGATAACTAGATTCAGAAAAACAAAGTCTACAGAATCATAACAATGCATGCACAGTTGTGGGTAATTTTTAATTTTTTTAGTTGAAACATATTTAAGTAGTGCAAGAGTATATATCTCGGGCATGTAAACATGTGCCTGCAACTTCCTGTGGATGTGTAAGAACAAAGAAAGAAGATGATTATTAATATATCATTACAATGTTTTTGGTCCAATGATCAATATATAATGACAATATGGACTGTAGTATTTCGATACAACAGCATGGAAGGTAGGAACCAAAGAAACTTTTTTTGGCAATGTTTTTCTGCTTTATTCCTTCTCCTCCTCAGTTGGCCTACAGGCTCTGTGGACTGGGACCAATTCTCTATGCAGTAGTATTGTCTAATGTAACATTTGGGCTTTACTTTATGATCCACAGAGAAGATGGAATAGTCTTAAAGAGATGGCTGATTAAAAGTTAAAGGCATGCATCTAATCTCATACATTTGCTTTTGTTCTTCCATTGGGGAAAAAAATAGAAAAAATTTCCATGTACAATCTCTTCACATGGAAAAGAGTGATGTTGTTATATTAGCTTCAAGAAGTTTTGTTTCTTTTTCTCAGTCACAGATAGTAAAGAAAGAACCAAATAAAGAAGGAAATTACAATCTTTATATTAGCCCAAATGCATGGGAAAGTGTGCTATTGTATTTCAAGTAGTACTTGCTTGTTTTAGCTTCTCTCTGTGTGTGTATCTTTGTGTGTTTGTGGTGGGGGTACTAGGGTCCACAACTCCTGTAACAATGGGGGAGGGAGAGACTGTGTGTTTTCATTTTTGAAGGTTGGGAGGAGTGAATGGAGGGAGGGGAGGGGGGGCTCTTTTGAGGTGTCCTTGTCCATAGAATGGCCAAGTTTCTGACCTTTTGAAGGGTCACTGTCCAGATCTCTTATGGATTCATACATAGATAGAAACATTTGATCACAAGATCTTAGCTCATGTATAGAAAAAGAAGCGCGAAATAACATTGGGCTAGGTGATTGTGGCAACATAATTTATCGGAGCAGCAGAGCCGAATTAAACTTGAGTGAGGGCCGAATTACACCATAATTTTTCCCACAACGAAAACTAGTTAATTTACCAATAAAACACTAGAAAAATCTATCCCGAGCTGATTCTAATATCACTTATTTTCAGATTGTATGCCTAGGTCAAAATTAGCCGAAAAATTAGCAAATTTGAGAAGGCAGATGTCAAAATTAAGTTGATTCTCGGAAAGAACCTGTAAACCACACTTTTTGTGGAGTAAAAAAATTTGTGAATGCAAGAGTTCACGTCATCCATCCGCGTTTAATACGAGTGAAGTGATAACTCTAACTCAGGAAGTACGGATTGAAATAAATATATTTTATAATGATTACATACTGTAGATATATACTTTTAAAGTTAAATTTCTCTCATCCACCACACTGTTCATTAACATAGACAACAATGTCACCACTCCAGGCATCATCAATATGTTAAACATTTGAACTGAAGTTGCAAGGACAGCCAAAGAGAATTTCTAAAAAGAATATATAGCTCTAGTACTAGAATGTCTATTACCAGAGCTTCATTCAAATTCTTTTAAGAAAGAATGTTTAAACAGTAGTATTAGGTACAGAGTAAATTTCTAGTCAATTAGTCATCTAGAATTTGGTTCAGTTATTACAATCATCAAGGTTACAATGATGAGATTATAAAGATAAAAATCTAAGGTTGAGTTGAAAGACATATGGTAAAAGCAATCAGCAATATCAGATTGTACACTGCATGTAAGCTATAGTGTTTGCCCCGTACTGTAAGTAATTTGTATTAGCCACATGCATGTTTTGTCCTAAGGTTTTGGTGACATTTGTTGTTTAGTATGTGCTTCCCAGATTAAAAGATTCTCTTAGGAAATGAGGCCAAAATGATAGAATCAAATGCCCGAGGATTTGATTGATGCTATTGAGTTTACTTACTGTTTCTTCATCACCAACTGTCCTGTGTAGGGTCACTTAGGGGCCGGAAAGGCCTCCCCAACTGGTCCGCTGTCATGTACATTGATGTAATTTATGGATGAGCGAAAATCGATCGAAGCATGTAGGTGGGATGGTGGAGAATAAATGTTTACTATTAAGCTATCCCATCACGATTTGTTATGTTTTTTAGTTAATGGGAATGAAACAAAAGATACTAATTTACTTGTAAATAGAGGTGGCCAAATAAACTGGTTGTTACGGACCGACTCACCTCGGCTCACCAAATGTATCACTGAAAACAGCTCGAATCGGGACGTCACAAACCAATACAGTAAACAAAGCGTGCATGAGTTGCGTATATCAGAACCTGAACTCGACACGGCCCGACTAACTGCACGGGCCGGTTACGAGTTATATCCCGGCCAAATCGACACGGCTCGTCCGGCCCGCTAGCTTTGTCAGGTCTACTTGTGAACAGATAAAGCAAGCATACGGTGACATGAATCAGCAAAAAAACATAAGATTACAGGATGACGAGTAAGATTAAAAAATGTATATTAAAAGTAGTGCAAAACATGATTAACGAAAGGCATCATCATCCTTAGATGACTATGTTGTCTAATATGGAATGATCATCTTCCATTAGCATAATCTATCTATCTGTCTAAATGCACTAAATATATGTTGGTGCGGTGTAGTCTTCCCTCCCTTGGTCAACAAAATATATTATTAAAAGATAATATGAAGTTGAATTTCTTTTAACTTAATTATTTAGAGTCCTCTTTTAATTTACACCTTTGGAGATGCCCCAAGAATAATACATGAGCTTTCTCTTCAAAAGAACAAGGCATATTTTAGTAAAGATCTTAGAAGCATCTTTTTTTAAGGTGCAGAATAAGACATGAAAGCGAAAAAATGCAAAGAAACAAAGAAGAGAGATTCAAAGGAGGAGGAAAGAAAAAGCTCAACAAACAGACCACAAATGATCAGACGTTACTACTTGATAAAAATGTTCAAAATGATCAGAGGCAATCGGGAATTCGTAATCTTTAATTCGAGTACAACTGATTTTAAACAAATAAAATCATCTACAACTACAAGTATCTAAGATTTAAGAGGTTCACCCGTGATCTTTTAATCTACTGGTATCAAACTCGCTCTCCTTATCTTTTTACGTTTGGAATATATCAAGAGTTTTAGAATTCCGATCTGTCTAGGCTTCAGCACTACATATAAGTTGGCTAGAATCGGGCTTATATTCAACTACTGGATTTTGCTAGCTAAAATATAACAAATTTAACTTTCAATGCTTCATCGATTTCTACATGTTATTCAGTTCTGCTTTGTGTAGCAGTTCCGATGAGACTGCAATAGACTTTTTATATGCAAATGCAATGAAAGCACCACTTCCAATAGCTTTCTGGCAGTGACTTGTAGTTATCTTCCCTAAAGCACACCTCAAACGATAAAGCCAGCTTATCTCGCCTTCTTTTTCAGATGACCCGGGATATATGATTGTTTCAGCATATCATATCGCGTTATGTGTAACAATTAATCCCCATGCATTCACAAAACTCTTCTTTACACATATGGCTTACTCTGGTATTGCAAAAATCGCTTGCAGTAGACATAGGCTTATAAATTTTCACAAATTTCAAAATCAGTGCAAAAATATTTCAAACCCCCTGACGTCCAAAAATTACTGATATTTTTTTTGCACTATAGATGTTTCAGAATCATGATTCCACCATTGCTTACGTTACGTAAGTCAGTGTATATTATCTGGGCATGCATTCTTCTTTTTCATGGTTGATCAGCGCACTTGTGTGTGTGTTGATATAAATTTGATGAGTTTTATGCATCTTGATCAATCTTGAAAGCTTAGAGTCAACTATAGTGTCACATATTGGCTCTCTTTTTCACTCCAAAGCATGTCCACTTCCTTTTTTTGTAGGTACACTAATCCTCCTCCTCCTCCACTTCCACTTCTCTTCCTTCTATAGGCAGGGACCCAGAAATCACACAATATCTGGTTCTTCAACTTTACATACGTTATTATCAGAATCTCTGCATAGATGCACATTATTGTTACCATTTTTGTTTTGGAAATGCATATGCAAGTACTAGATTTCAGGTGGTTAAAACTCATTCTTGCCAACTCTATAATTTGTTTCAAACATCCTACTCTTTAATATTGAACAATATTAGTTATATAGGTAAATGTTCCGAAAGTCTCCCACTACGGTCTACAAGAAATATGCCCATCTGCTGCGATCAATTTGTGACGGAAAAATTCTGCAGTCATAAAACTGAAAGGTAGAAGTGGGCTCCACTTCCCTAACTTGCGGCGTTTTTCTTAAATTTGTGACGAAATTAATACTTATGACAAAATCGTTACTTATGACGAAATATGTACTTGTGACAAAATTTTCTGTGACGGAATTGATACTTATGACGAAAAGGTTACTTGTGACGAAAATCTGAACTTACGATTTGAGCAAAAACGTCGAATATTTTTCATCGCAATTGGGCCAATTGTGACGAATTATAGTATAAAAATTTCATCGCAAATGGACATATTTCTTTTAATGTCCTTTAATGTTAAATAGTATATGATGCTACAGGATATTTTGGAGACCTTCTCACAACTTAGGATTTTAAATAAGATGATTACATGATATGGTATTAGAGCTCGAAATATGGAGGTTCTCGGATTCGAGTACTTTTATCATATTTATTTAATTTAAATATTTATTGATATTGGTATTTAATATTTGTATTTGAACTCGTATAGCTACATGTCACGTTATGTAATTTAATTTGGAAAGTGTCAAAGAGCGTAAAATTATGTTGGAATTCAAGAGCATTTCCAATCATATAAAATCTTTAACTAAAAATTATTAATACATAATATAAATAAAAATTATAACGATTATGTAAAAAAAATCTATCTTCAATGATACATTCCCCTTATTTATAAATATAGTCAATCTCTTGATATTGGCTATATTTGTTAAATCACTGTAAGATATCTGTAAAAAGATTTTTAATCATTTATTACCATATTGAAGTAACATATTATATGTGTAACACCATAAAATTTTAATAAGATACTATTTTTAAAATATAGCTAACCAATATAGATAATAACATCGAATTACAATGTCGGTTCAACAAATTTTACATATTATTCTACAGATTGTGTTTAGCCAACCAATTATAACCGACACCCTTGTAGATGCTTTATACCTTAAATTTTAGATAATCCTGTTATTTAATCCACAATGTAACACTTGTTGGACAAACTTAGTATTTTAGACTAAGTTGTGAATTATTTTGATACTCTATATGAGAGAGACACATTATGTTTTAGTGGTGTGTATTTATTGGAACATATTCTCCTCTTCGAGGGGATTCAAACGCATATTTACACGCTCAAAATGAGTAAAAGGTGAATGCGAACTGATGTTCCAAAGTTTTACCTTTTAATATGAAAAGTGGTTTTGTACCACATCGAGAGTAGTACAAATATATTCCTTAGTTTTTCTTATAAATACCATGTACCACATCGAAAAGAAAATCAAATCCTTTCAAGCCTCTCTTTATAAATAGAGTCTTAGGGCACCAGTTTAATTAAGTCGAGGAAATAAGAGTCATCTCTTTTATTCTCGGTTTCTTTAGTCTTAAATTTTTTCAATATTCCGGTGATAGTTCTCGGGCTCAGTTCAAGTTCGCTGAGAGTATATTCGATCTATCGATTATACTAGTATCTCGTTTTATCCTGGGAAGCAGGTCGCTAGACACGGATGGTGTGGGGCGAAACTGCTTTAAGGAGACAGTTTTCTGGACTCGAGATTAAATCCAATTTCTGTTTGTTTTCTCAAACCCTTCTCCTAATTTAATTGTTAATTCTTATATGCTTATGTGATTTAAGAATTAGCAATGTTCTTGTGAATTAGTTATATATTCAATATATATATATATATAATAATGTCTTTATCGTACAAGATTGATAACAATCTTAAAACAGTTTCCTTCAATTTTCATACTTTCTTGTGAAAAGACGCAAACGTCAATTTGATTGTTTAAATTGGATTTATTTATGGGTATATGAGTGGCCATTATTTGCCTCATTAATTTAATTAATTTCGTGCGTTAATTTCTTTGATCACTTGTTGCCATGTGCTTGAAATTAATATAAATTTGATTTTAAGTGGTGCTTTGTTTAAGCATAACAGGTACGAGGCAAAAGTAAGCACAAAGTTGTTGGATAATTGGTTTCTTATAAGGCTATTGATGCTTTAATGATTATTGATTTATGATCAACTTATATTCAAGTGGACATATTTGGTGACATCTCTCTCGGGTTGATTATTATAAATTGGTAGATTAAACCCAAATTTATAATTTATCCATGTTTTTGCTATTAATGGATAGCTTATTATATTTTATTTAATTAACATGGTGATTGATAATATATATGAGCTAGAGTTTCTTAATTCTGAATTGATTTCGGAATTATTAGTATACTGATACAAGAATCGTATATGCTATAGTTTACATGCGTGTTTGCAAGTTCATAACATGATATTGCTATGCAATTAAATGATATGGCTACATAAATATGACCCTTCATGATGGAACTTGATTATTTGGTGATTAATTTTAATCATTGTTGAGTGATGATAAGGCATCAATTATTATTGTTTAATCTTTAATAATGGAGTTATATCACAAACTTGTAATACTGGATAAATAGAGGCCTTACCGCGTATCTATTTAATTGGAGAAAATAGATTACAAGCATAGGTTGGTGACAATAAACGTGATACAAACTATGTAGTTCTAAATATCTTATTTTAATAGATTTATTTGTTAACAAAATGATTTTAGTCTATATGGAGGCTTTGGAAAGCTATTAAAGGAAGCATAAGTTGCTTTATTATGTAACGTGTCTCGTTAGTTAACATTAGTTTGACTGGAAAAATTTGTTCTATTATTTTCACTTGTGTTGCACTGGATATAATGCAGTAATATGTTTGTTGTTAAACAATGTGACGAGTTGTGCAGTTAAAGTGAACCAGATTTACAATTGCTCAGGATTCTCCACATTAAAAACCTAATGGGCCTGGAGTACAGGTTATGGGTCGACACATAAATTATATTTTTTTGGTTGGGTTTTTTCCTTCAGTTAAATAGTAATTTCACGTGTTGGTGTCGGTCTACTGCGGCAGTGACACACGAGCCTATTATAGTGATACTTAATACGACGAATATTGATATCAGTATTTATGCTGAACTTCGGAGAGAATCCGAAAAGTTGTTAACCCTAACGCATCAGTTGATCAAGGATCACTGAATGTGGGTTTATTGAAGATTTATGTTCTTCCTTGGGCCTTTTCTGGTTGTACCAATAGGTGAGCCAGAAATGTAAGTTCGTGTCAACCATGTAAATATTTTAGAGAAATTCGGTAATTGAATTTTTAATGATAAAAACCACGAGAAGTTCTTTAAACATGATATTAAAATCTTATAGGTTTTAATGAATGACGTAAAATATGCTCAGATGAGAGGTAGTGACACGATACGTGTTTACTGTCTAGTTTGATAGTAAAACATTTGTCACTCGTACTCGTAGTCGAGTCAATATTGAAGCTAAATAGAGAGATGTGTGCTCTATAAACTCAAGGGTAAATCCAACTTAATACAGATAATTAAGATGGTAGTGAATAAATTTGATGATGAATAATCACCGGGCAAATTCTGTTTGCAACGTGAATATTCATGAGGTCGTTGCACCTTACTCGCATTAAATAAATGGAGTAGATGCAGGCTTGAGTTGCGCTCTGAGGGAGATGCAAAACGATTGTGATCAGCCCAGACTATCACTGAATTTGAGGATATTAGTTACGAAGGGCTAATCATTTCTTAAACATGATACCATGGAAGGAAAAAATTAAATTTCCTATTAGTTTTGAAATGTTTTCTGACATTCTGTAAAATATTAAAATTGTGGGGGTATCTAGAATAGAAAATTATTGAATTTTCTATGAATAATGGAATGTAATGAAACATTTTTGAAAATAATTGAAATGTGGGGGTATCTCGAAACTTGATACCAATACCTCTGTTGGTAGCATGAGATCCAAAATTAATTGAGATATTTTGGATGGATACAAGACAATGGTTGAGTCTAATAATATCCGATATATGAATCTAATTTTTGAGATTCGTAAGAATACTATTACAGAGTTTAGGAATGCTTATGTGATAAGCTAGTAGATCCTAGTAGATCTGTAATTAAAAGTCATCTAAATGAACTTACGAGTTATTGGATGAATGTGAGGATGAACCTGTAGATAGCAAAAGATTGATAATTTGCTTGAAGGTGAACTCGTAAATTTAATAGAAGCAATGCGCTTCTCGTATAATTCCTTGATAAGTGAATATATGAAGAGAAAACTTGACTATTACTAAGAGTCAATAAATCAAGATTTTCTAGCACGTGTACTAGAAAATGGATTGTGTATGTTCTCTCTATGTCCTTTGTGGGGGAAAGGATGTTAAGAAATAGAGAGAGTGGTTCTGTTTGACAGAATCTTGTTTAAAACTATATAGATCTTCTTACGAGATAGAAACATTAGGACCCAAATGAATTTTTAAATTGGGAAAATATATGTGGGTCTGAAGGAAGTATAAGGTCAGACTGATAATAAAATATTACAGTCAAATGTGATGACCTTATATAATTTATGAAATATTCTCGAGTTTTGAGAATAAGGTTCATTAAGATGATACTAAAATTATCTTATTGTGAAATTTAAAAGTGCATCAATAAACATTGAGACGGTCTTTCTAAATAGATATTTGGAGAAATATCTATTTACGTGAACCTGAGGGTTGCTCTAGATAAAGCAAGAGTAGAAAATCTGTATTTTCGGTGATCATGTTGAGAAACAACATTGACTCGAAATAATGGCATATTAAATTTGATATTGCTACGATAAGCAATGGCTTCAAATAAATGACATGGTTGCCATTTTGAGGACGTTCAAAATTGGTTGTTATGTGAATAAGGATTGCCAGTTTAAGGACGCTTAAATACGGTAATGATGCAAACTGAAATTGCTAGTTTTTGGGACGCTAAAAGCTGGTAATATCAACAACAAGTGAAGACTTAAGTAATAACTAGTAAAGTTATTTCATAAATGTGAAATATGTCAATATGAGATGTCAGACTGATTCAAAATCAGAGAATTGACAAGTGTGCATGTGTTATTTATGTTGGATTTTAAACGCAGCGGGGCATGGCAAAACACTTTTACACATACAAAATCCAAATAAAAGCATACAGATCATGAATAAAAATTCGAGGGATCGAATCTAACCTTTAAAAATAATTCGGAGACAACGATCAGAGATCCTTAGCAGTTGCTCCTCAAGTGTGAAGCACTTCACCGGTATCCACCAAGAAAACGATGTTAAGGAGGAGGAAGGGGGTGGAGAGAATTGGGTTTTCCAAACCTTTTGGGTTTTCGGACATATTCCTTTCAATCTCCCACTTGTACTAAAGCCAATCACTCCGGTATCTAATACCCATCTTGTATTTATGACGATCAAAGTGACTTTCATAAAGTAGCTTTGTGAGTGGGTGTGCTATATTGTTATGTGTGTCAACTCTAATTCAATACAATACAAGAAATGTTTACAGCGCTCCCACTAACCCTTTTGTAGACGCATGGTTCATCTACGTTTTTGATAAAATCAAACTCTTTGATTGTCTCACCAAAACGGATATTCCATCTACGAAAAACTTGCTTTAAACCACATATGGTTCGTAGTAGCTTACACACTAGGTTTTCATTTCCCTCGGAAAGAAAACCATCTGGCTATATGTCAGATCTCATAGTCGTAGTAAGCAGCAATCGCAAGCAAAATCCGAACTGATTTTAACAGGGCTACAGGTAAAAAGTTTCATCAAATCAATCCATTGCCTTTGTTTGAATCATTTTGCCAAAAGCCTGGCCTTAAAGGTCTCCACCTGGCCATCTGCTATAATCTATCTTTTGTATACCGTATACATAGATTCCATTCTGGATTTCATGGCACTATGCCATTTCTTTGAGTCAACACTACTCATAGCCTCATTATAGGTCACAGGGTCGTCATCATCAATGATCGACAACTCATTGTCATTCTCAATGACAAGGCTATATTACCTCTCAGGTTGGCGAGACACTCTCCCTGATCTATGAATGGGCTGTTCCACAAAAGGTTGTTCAGTCAGAACAGGTGTTTCCACTTGATCCGTTGTAGTTTGTGCTTCTTGAACTTCATCAAGTTCAATTTTGCTCCCACTGTTTCCTTCTAGGATAAACTCCTTTTCCAAGAAGGTAGCATGTATGGAGACAAACACCCGATGATCGGTGTAAAAGTAATATCCTAAAGTCTCTTTAGGATATCCCACAAAACTACATTTTACGGATCGATATTCCAGCTTATCTGGGTCAACTTACTTGACATAAGCTGGACATCCCCAAATCTTAACGTGTTTAAGACTCGGTTTCCTTTCTTTCCATATCTCATACGAAGTTTGGGGAACAGATTTTGGAAGGCACCATATTCAGTAAATATGCTGAGGTTTCCAATGCATAACCCCATAGGAATACTGGAAGATTTGCATAGCTCATCATGGACCGAACTATGTCTAACAAAGTTCGATTTCTCCTTTCAGATACCAATCTGGAGGCGTCCACTGGGAGACTATACCATTTACTTTGAGATAATCTAGAAACACTCCATTAAAGTATTCACCACCTCGATCTGATCGAAGAGTTATAATACTATGTTTGGTTGTTTCTCCACTTCATACTTATACTCTTTGAATTTTTCAAAGGCTTCAGACTTGTGTTTCATCAAACACATATCTGAATCCAGATCTATCATCTATGAAAGTAATGAAGTATGAAAATCCACCCATGGCTTGCTTAGACATTGGTCCACATACATCTGTGTGTACCATTCCTAGCAAATTTGCAGCCCTCTCTCCATGTCTACTAAATGGAGACTGCAGTGCCACTATGAAGTGAGATTTTCATCATCCCTTTTCTTTTATTAGTTTGTTCAATCTGAAGTAAATTATGTCACATTTATACAAACCATTATTTAAAGTACCACGTCCATAAAGAATATTATCTCTAAGAATAGAACATTCATTATTCTCAATAATAAATGAAAATCCAGCCAAGTCTAACATGGGAATAATATTCCTCACAATCGAGGGAACAAAATAACAATTATTTAAAACAATAGTCTTGCCCGTAGGCATATGTAAATGAAATGATTCTACATCTTCAGCAGCAACTCTTGCTCCTTTTCTCATCAGTAAAATCACCTCCTTTTCCTCAAGAGTCTTACTTCTCCTTGGTCCCTGCAACAAATTGCAGATTTGAGAACCACAGGCGGTATCTAATACCCACGTAGAAATTTGATTTAATGATATATTCACTTCTATCATGAACATACCTGAATCAGAAGCGGTAGTCTCACTACCCTTCTTCTTCTTCAATTCTGCAAGGTAAACCTTGCAGTTCCTCTTCCAGTGCCCCACCTTATTACAGTGAAAGCAAACAATTTTGCTCTTAAGGTCTACAGCTTTTGGTGGAACCGGCTTTTCTTCACCTACTTTCTTCTTCTTGGAAGAGTTCCTCTTCCTTTTCTTAGGATTGGAACCTTCACCAATTAGAAGAACAGAACTCTTCTTAGGGGGGAAATTCGATTCCGCAGTCTTCAACATGTTGTGGAGTTCAGGCAGGCTGACATCCAACTTATTCATGTGAAAGTTCACAACAAACTGCGAGAACGAACTCCGAAGCGATTGCAAGACCAAGTCTTGGCTCAGCTCCCCATCCATGGAAAAACCAAGTTGTCCAAGACGTTCAATCAAATTGATCATCTTAAGTACATGGTCATTCACAGATGATCCCTCAGACATCCTACAACCGAACAGCTCCTTTGATATCTCATATCGAGCTGTCCTCCCCGCCACATTATACAACTCTTGTAGATGTATTAGGATAGTGTGAGCATCCATATGCTCATGTTGCTTCTGTAGCTCAATGTTCATGGAAGCTAGCATGATGCATTGAGCAACATTTGCATCATCTATCCACTTACGATACACAACATGTTCATCATTATGTGCATCACTAGCAGGTTCAGTAGGCTTAGGTGAGTCAATCACGTATTCCAGCTTCTCAATCCTGAGAACAATTCTCAAGTTTCGAAGCCAGTCAGCATAATTAGGACCAGTCAATTTGTGAGCATCTAGTATGCTCCTGAGTGATAGTGCAGAAGACATAACGTACAAAGTAAATCTATAAATGATAAACACATAACAACACTTAGCAAATATTCGATTTCATTTTAAAACACTATATGAATCGGGTCTTTATTCATAAGTGGCTCCCACTAGTTTATCTAATTTATTCAACCCCCTACGTGAAAAATAAGCATTCATAATGCTAGTGGGAATAGGGATCCTACATTCCATTACACAACCCCGGCTGTGGCACGAAACGCCATGTAATGTTCAATAGGCAGACAACTCTTGTCAATTACATCTAATGTTATTCCCTAATCAAACTTTAGCCTCTTGAATAATTGAGTCACGGCTGTGGCACGACAAACTCAATATTCGAAGTCAAGTCTAACCCAACATTCCGTACAATTGAATCAGTCCCCAAAGGCCCACGGCTGTGGCACGTAACGACCTTTAGATTCTTATTCAATGTACACATCTCTATGTAATAGACAAGTATTTCTTATTTCGAAATCAAAGCCCTCGGCTGTGGCACGAAACGACAATGATTCAAAAATAAGAACTACTTTTCTATCATGTTGGAAGGCTATGACCGACACAAGCCCGTTGTGTCATTGGCCAATTACTACTTGATATTATTTAATTTTAGAGGGATTATATTACGTTACAATTATAATCATATTATAAATAAATTCTTCCTTTTAAATTAAATATTTCAAATCAATAATCAATAATCAGATGATTCCCAGATCGGGTGGAGCATTGTCAAAAGGCGTCACTTAATAACCCTTTCTTACAGATAGAAATCTGTTGTTGACAGAATCATCCTTTCTCTCATATCGAAAATTTATATTTAATTACGTGTTTCATAAATACAAGAATCTCATGATTGTATTCATAATATTGTTATTAAGGTTATGAAACAATTTCACTATACTAGGTTGTCTAACAAATGCCTTATGTTCATTCAAGCTCAAATAAATCTATCATCGCATGATAAACTAAGCATATATCACATATATAAAAATGAATAAATATCAAGGTAGGCATGTTACATCATCTAGCACATTAGTCTAAGCATTATACATCTCTATGTATCACATGAAGCATTTAAAAGCAGTTAAAACAGTTAAAAACAACTTTAAAACACTTCATGGAAATATAAACAGTTCAAAACTTTTATATAAACTAAAATTGATCACTCCATTAGATCCGTCTCAGAAAAACGAATCCAACGGTATATTGCACGCCCAAAACGGAGTTACGAAACTCCCAGAAAATCAATTTTAAAATCAACAGACGGACTGTAACGCATTACAGGAACGCGTTACAGGATCTGTAACGCATTCCCGTGATGCGTTACACCCCTTTTAAGCGGTGTTCTAAAAATCGGTCTAGACGGCGCCTAGGCGCTAGGCGGTGGTTAAACGCCCCGACTCGGACCTAGGCGGCGATTTAGGCGTTTTTTCCAAAAATCGGGTCAAAATCGGGTTTAGGCGGTCAAAAATCGGTCCTAGGCGATCTAGGCGGAATATAATTAAAAAATATTTTTTTTACGTTTTTATAATTTTAAATCATTAATTTCATAATTTCACACAATATCATGTCAATTTATAATATAAAGTATTGGTAAGAAGTAAGAAGTAATCTAATATATTTATTTTCTCACTTAAAATATAAAAATAACATATTATAATTTTAAAAGTGTGAATTAAAATATAGTTAATATTGTAAACTCAATAATTAGTACATAACGCATGTCAAATGTGTAGATTTGTTTAATATCATTCTAATTTCTTTTTTCAAGCAAATATTTGACATATTGATCATTATATAATTATAAAAATTAAAAATAATATTTATATCCTTCCGATTAATGTTTCGATTAATCGATCCGATTAATCTCCGACTTGCCGATTAATCTCTCGAAGGTACCCTCACCGCCCTGGCACGCCTAGCGATTTCTGGAACACTGCTTTTAAGTCAATAAAGGGTGTCACGCATTCCACGAATGCGCAACGGGCCTTACCTCGCGCGTGCGCCACACGCGCCCGACAGCAGCCGCCTTTTTTTCTCAACTGTACCCTGCGCCTGACAGCCTTTCTGCCATGTCTGTCTTCTCGCTTTCCGTGCCAACAGCATCAACAGGTGCAGATGTACAGATACCACGACACAGTATACAAACATATATATATATATAGTATATACACATATATTTATTCTTATTTAATTACGAATTTAATTACAAGAACTTCAAAAATTCATAATAAAAAATCTATACATCATAAAATTATGAAAAAAATACCCAGACGATCTACAACACTTGTAGAATCCAGATCAACATTCAAAATTACTCTGAGAAATGATTTCTCATCAGACAAAATTAAACCATGATATAACTTGTAAAAATCATAATTAATTCATACAAGCACATAAAATTCTGAAATTTTTACCACAGATCTATATGCATACAACCTATGCTCTGATACCATTGTTGGATTTTAAACGCAGCGGGGCATGAAAAAACACTTTTACACATACAAAATCCAAATAAAAGCATACAGATCATGAATAAAAATTCGAGGAATCGAATCTAACCTTTAAAAATAATTCGGAGACAACGATCAGAGATCCTTAGCAGTTGCTCCTCAAGTGTTAAGCACTCCACCGGTATCCACCAAGAAAACGATGTTAAGGAGGAGGAAGGAGGTGGAGAGAATTGGGTTTTCCAAACCTTTTGGGTTTTCGGGTTAGTAGGTTCGAATAAAAATAGGGTCTATAATAGTGTATTTATAGGCAAAATTTTCAGCTGAAATTTTCCCATAAATATTATTATTATTATTATCCCATTTATTATTCTCATTAATAATTAAAACACCTTTTAATTATTAATCCTTTTTCTAAACACTTTAGAAATAATTCTCTCTCTTGATTTAATTTCCAAAAATTAAATCCTTTAATTAATAATATTAAGAACTTTTCTTAATTAATTTATAATCAATTAAATCTCATTTAATCAATTATTAGCCATTATTAATTAATTTCTCCACCATTAAATCATTCTCTTTTTATGGTGTGACCCTGTAGGTTCAATATTAAGTCGGTAGTAGAAATAAATGTTAGGAATATATGTGCATTAGTTTGATGATATGTTTAACAAAACACTTAAGTAGAAATTTAGTGTCTGTAGCCTCAACGGATAAGACCACTTTGGCTATCCGTTGATGGTGTAGCTTTACTTAGAAATAAGTCTAGTATTGTAGCATATTTCAGTCTCTGTATTTAAAATTGTAATTCTTAGAAGTTGAGAGAAACTATGAGTCATGTTGACTACTAGATGATATGCAGATAGGAAGGCCAATTGTAAATATTTCATGCCTTGTAATTTTGTATAAATGAAGTGGTATCAACGGATGACTTAAAAGACCTTCAACGGATGAGAAGCTAAGCTTCAACGGATGTCTCTAAAGCTTCAACGGATAACATCCTTCAACGGATGAGAGCATCAACGGATGAAAGCTTCAACGGATAACATCCTTCAACGGATGAAGTCATCAACGGATGAAAGCTTCAACGGATGTTCTGCTAATCAGCCGTTGATAAGTGGTAGTTGTACCTACAAGCAGAGGCACGTGGGTTGACAGAGAAAACTGAGATGTGGTAGCCGAATTTCAGGATCAACAGAAAAAGCAGCCGTTCTTCTTTTGTACAAAGTTGCAATAGTCAACAAAGTACTTGAGTGAACAGGAAAAGAAGCAAGTGAAGAACTTATTTTACTATTGTAATTTTATATTGTTTTTCACTTGTACACTTGGTAATATATATGAACCAAGAAGAAGCTAGTAATTAGTGAGATTTTTCCAGAGCTGTTAAGAAATATCTTGAGAGAAAATTCATCTAGTTTGTACTAGGATGCAGCTGTGATCAACATTGTTGAACACAGATTTTCTAATATACCATCTCTGGTGGAACAACAAATCCACCAGAAAAGTTTTTAAGGTCTGTTGTGTTCTTTACATTTGTGCTTGAATATATATCTGTCTGTATTAGCTTAAAGCAATTCACACACTTGTTCTTCTTGAACACACAACTTTATAAACTGCTCAAAACTTGAAAAAGTTTTGAGATTTACATTCAACCCCCCTTCTGTAAATCTCATTGTTAGTCTTCTAGGAATAACAATTGGTATCAGAGCAGGCTCTTGACACACAAAGAGTTTAAAGATCTTGGAATCTAACAAAGATGAGTAAGAAGGATATTGGAGTAAAGATCCCAGTTCTTGACAAAGACAGTTATCACCACTGGAAGGTGAAAATGCACCTTCATCTACTCTCCCAAGATGAAGGTTATGTAAACTGCATTGAGAATGGTCCTCACATTCCCCACAAAGTAGCCACAGTTGCTACGGCCACAATTGCTGTTGGTCAATCCATTCCAAAACCCAGAGCAGAATGGACAATGGAAGACACAGAAGAAGTCCACAAGGATAAGAAGGCTATGAACATTTTGTTTAATGGTCTTGACAAGGATATGTTTGATAATGTGATAAATTGTTCAACTGCCAAAGAGGTTTGGGACACAGTTCAGCTGCTGTGTGAAGGTACAGAACAAGTAAGAGAGAACAAAATGCAGCTTCTCATTCAACAGTATGAGCACTTTCATTTTGAAGAAAATGAATCTTTAAATGACACATTCAATAGATTCCAAAAACTGTTGAATGGACTGAAGCTGTATGGTAGAGTGTACCAGGTGAAGGATTCAAATCTTAAATTTTTGAGATCCTTACCAAAGGAATGGAAACCCATGACTGTTTCCTTAAGAAACTCTCAAGATTATAAGGACTTTACTCTTGAAAGATTATATGGAATCTTGAAGACTTATGAACTAGAGTTGGAACAGGATGAGGTATTGGAGAGGGGGAGAAAGAAAGGAGGTTCAGTTGCATTGGTAGCTGAAAATGAGAAAGAATGCAGAAAAGAAACTGTGAGATCTACATCAAGCTCCAAAGATGGTGTAAGAAATCCAGAATCAGACAAGGGTAAAGGGCAAGTTGCTGAAAATGAAGACAACTCCAGTCAAGATGACTCTGATGGTATTGATGAGCATCTTGCATTTCTGTCCAGGAGATTTGCAAAGATGAAGTTCAGGAAAAACACTAGAGCCACTAAACCCCATAAGAACATGGTGGACAAATCCAAGTTCAAGTGTTTTAATTGTGGTATGAGTGGACACTTTGCAAGTGAGTGCAGAAAGCCAACCTCTGAAAAGAAGAAATTTGAACAAGTAGATTACAAAAAGAAATATTTTGATCTGCTCAAACAGAAGGAAAGGGCTTTCATTACTCAAGAAAGAGACTGGGCAGCTGATGGAGAAGAAGAGGATGAAGACATGGAATATGTTAACTTGGCTCTCATGGCTGATTCTGAGGAGAATGAAGTTAGTTCATCAAGCAACCAGGTAATTACTACTGATATAACACAGCTTACTAAAGAAGAGTGCAATGATGCTTTTAATGACATGTCTACTGAACTGTATCATTTGCGTGTATCTCTTAAATCTCTTGCTAAAGAAAATAGTAGGATTAAAGAGAACAATCTGTTTTTAAGTAATAGAAATGCTGTGTTAGAAGATAAGTTAATTGACCTAGAAAAGACTAAGCTGCATTGTGTATCTGTTGAAAATGAACTAGCTGAATCTATTAAGAAAGTAGAAATACTTTCCAATCAATTAGAGAAAGAGCAAGAGGTGATTAAAGCCTGGAAAACATCTAGGGATGTAAGTGCTCAAATTGCCAAAGTCCAAGGAATTGAATCATTCTGTGAAACTGCCTGGGATAAAAATAAAAAGAAACTGGAATTAATTGATGGACTGTCAACGGATGTGGAATCAACGGATGATGAAAGTTATCCGTTGAAGGAAGAAAAGGAACATCCGTTGAAGGTTCCTCAATTAAAACAGGCAGATGTTTCTAAAAGAGAAAATCTAAAGAAACTCAACAAAAAGTTTGGTTCAACTTCAAAGAACTTTGTCAAAGAAGGAGCAAGCACATCCAAAGATGTCAGAAAGGTGAATGTAGGGCACATGACCTTAGAACAGTTAAACAATAGGCTCAAGATGGTTGAGGATAAAAAGGAATCCAAAAGGAAATCCAACAGAAATGGGAAGGTAGGAGTTAACAAACATAACAATTACACACCTGACAAGTATGCTCCTAGAAAAAGCTGTGTGCATTGTAGTAGTGTTAATCATCTATCTGCTAACTGTAAATCTATTAAGAAATCTCCCATAACTGTACCCTCTTCCATGCCTAACATGTCTGTATCACCTCTACATGCTCTGCCTGTTATGTCTCAACAAAATCCTTATGCACATTTTGCAAACATGCCATATTTTAACAATTCTTATCTTGCTGCATTCAGTATGCCTCAATTGCCATACAATATGCCAATGTGGAATAACATGTATGCACAATCCATGCCTAATAATACTATAAATGTGCTGGATAATGTTGTGACTAACCCTACACCTCAACCAACCACATCTAAGACCAAGGTTGACTCAAACTCACCTAAGTCTAAAGATGCAGGAGGAATGAAGTCTAGGAGAAAGGCTAACAAGAATGGACCCAAGGAAACTTGGGTACCAAAATCAAATTGATTGATTTTGTGGTGTGCAGGAAAATAGAAGAAATCTATGGTACTTGGACAGTGGCTGTTCAAGACACATGACTGGAGATTTCTCCCTGCTCACAGAGTTTAAAGAGAGAGCTGGCCCCAGCATAACCTTTGGAGATGACAGCAAAGGGTTTACTATGGGATATGGCTTGATTTCAACAAGGAAAGCATCATTTCAGAAGAAGCTTGAAACAACAATTGATGAACCATTACAGCTGTTACATATGGATTTGTTTGGACCAGTCAATGTATTGTCAATAGCAAGAAAAAGATATTGTTTAGTGATTGTAGATGATTTCTCAAAGTTCACATGGGTCTGTTTTCTTGGATCAAAGGATGAAGCAAGTGAAATCATTATCAATCACATCAGGCAAGTCAATAATCATCCTGACTTAAAAGTAAGAAACATCAGGAGTGACAATGGAACTGAATTCAAGAATTTGACATTAAGGCTGTTCTGTGAAGAAAATGGAATCATGCATGAGTTCTCAGCTCCAAGAACACCTCAGCAAAATGGGGTAGTTGAAAGAAAGAACAGATCTTTAATTGAGGCTGCCAGAACAATGCTTGAAGAATCAAAGTTACCAACATATTTTTGGGCTGAAGCTGTTAATTGTGCCTGTTTCACTCAAAATATTTCTCTGATCAATCAAGCTAAAGGCATGACTCCTTATCAGTTGTTCAAGAAAAGAAAACCAACTCTAAACTTTCTTCATGTCTTTGGATGTAAATGTTTTATACTAAGGAATCAATCTGACCATAAAGGGAAGTTTGATGCAAAGGCTGATGAAGGAATATTTGTTGGTTATTCAGCTGGAAAATCTTATAGGGTCTACAATCTAAGAACCAACATTGTTATGGAATCTGTGCATGTTGTGTTTGATGATAAAAAGATTGATGGACTAACAGATGAGGAACATTATGAGAGACTCAAATTTGACAATATTGAAATATATTGTGATGATAGTGAAGAAGAGATTGATGGAGACGACACTTCAAAAGGAATACAAAATTTGCTCCTGGATAATGCACAAAATTCAGCATCCGTTGAAAGACATTGTGCATCATCCGTTGAAGTACTTAATGAAACATCCGTTGATCATAGCTCATCAACTGATAATCAATTTACATCATTAATTGATGGAACTCCAAGTTCCCTGCAAAGGACCAACAACTCAGGGGGAGTTTCAACTAATCAAAACTCTATCTCACATCATGACAATACTGAGATCACCTCATCTAGAGCTCATCTTCCACCTCAAAGGAAATGGACCAAGAATCATCCCTTTGAACTGATCATTGGTGATGCATCATCTAAAGTGCAAACAAGAAGAGCTACTCAAGATGAATGTCTGTATAGTAGTTTTCTATCTCAGGAGGAACCTAAGAAAGTGGAAGAAGCCTTATTGGATCCAGATTGGATATTAGCTATGCAGGAAGAGCTAAACCAATTTGAGAGAAACCAAGTTTGGAAGCTGGTACCCAAACCAAAGAACAAGAGTCCTATTGATACAAAATGGGTATTCAGAAATAAGATGGATGAAAATGGCATTATCATAAGGAATAAAGCCAGATTGGTTGCTAAAGGCTATTCTCAGCAAGAGGGAATAGATTTTGATGAGACATATGCTCCTGTTGCAAGACTTGAAGCTATCAGAATCTTTCTAGCCTATGCAGCCCATGCCAATTTCAAAGTCTATCAAATGGATGTCAAGAGTGCATTTCTAAATGGGAAATTAGAGGAAGAAGTCTATGTAAGTCAACCTCCAGGATTTGAAGATCCAAATTTTCCAGACTATGTGTATTATCTGTTGAAAGCACTCTATGGACTGAAGCAAGCACCTAGAGCCTGGTATGAAACATTATCAAAATTTCTTTTGGAGAATCACTTCACTAGAGGTACTGTTGATAAAACTCTCTTCTTTAGAAATGTTAATGGCTCTAGTATACTTGTTCAAATTTATGTAGATGACATAATATTTGGTTCTAAAGATAATAATCTTTGTAAGAAGTTTGCTAAGCTAATGCAAAGTAATTATGAAATGAGCCTAATGGGAGAACTAACCTATTTTCTTGGTTTACAAATTAAACAAGTTAGTAATGGAATTTTCATTAGTCAAACTAAATATATTCATGATCTTTTAAAGAAGTTTGACTTAATGGAATGTTCATCTGCAAAAACTCCCATGGCCACTGCCACCAAACTTGAATTAAATAAGACTGAAAGGTCTGTGGACATTACAAGTTATAGAGGCATGGTTGGTTCACTTTTATATTTAACTGCTAGCAGACCAGATATAATGTTTGCTACATGTCTGTGTGCGAGATTTCAAGCTGATCCTAGGGAGTCTCACTTAATTGCTATCAAGAGAATTTTCAGATATCTCAAGGGTACACCAAATTTAGGAATTTGGTATCCTAGAGAATCTGGCTTTGATCTAATTGGTTATTCAGATGCAGACTATGCAGGTTGCAAAATAGACAGGAAAAGTACAACAGGCTCCTGTCAATTCCTGGGAAACAAGCTTGTATCATGGTTTAGCAAAAAGCAAAATTCAGTCTCTACTTCTACAGCTGAGGCTGAATACATTGCTGCTGGAAGTTGCTGTTCTCAAATGTTATGGATGAGGAATCAACTCCTTGATTATGGACTTCATGTTGATAGAATACCTATCTTTTGTGACAACACAAGTGCCATAGCCATAACAGAGAATCCTGTGCAGCACTCAAGGACCAAGCACATTGATATTAAGTACCACTTCATCAGGGAGCATGTCATGAATGGTACAGTAGAACTACATTTTGTTCCAAGTGAACAACAAATTGCTGACATATTTACCAAGCCACTTGATGAATCAACATTCACAAGATTGGTAAGTGAGCTAGGTATGCTTAATTACTCTTAAAATTCATGTCTTCTTTGCAATTTGATGTGGAGCCTGAAATATATTAGTTGCTAGAACAAATTTGACTTTTAACAAAGTTTATTCCATCAACGGATGTTCCCTATCCGTTGAAAGTCAAAATTGCTCTATCAACGGATATTCATTATCCGTTGAAAGACAAGTATATCTCTGGAACTTTTATCCGTCAACGGATAAAGCTGAAGTACCTTTCAACGGATGACAATTTACATTATCCGTTGAAATGTCACATCAGACGTTTGAGGTGTTTCACAGTCGTTGATTCTATTTTCTTAACCGTTGATACCATACATACATCTGTATGTATTGGTTTTAAAGGTAGTTATTAGAATACTTACAGTTTATTCTTAAACGGCTGAAATTCACCAACACCTATTTATTGATTAATCCTTTATTTATTTTTTTTTAAGCATATAAGCCCTTCTGATTGTTCATTATTACTTTACGCTTTCTTAGAATTTCAAGCATTTACCATTTTCTCTCTGCAAAACCCTCAAGTTATTCTCTGCAATTTCTACTCACAACAATGGCACCAGTCGTGAAGATTATGTCTCAATCTGGGTTCATCTACGAGAAGAATAATTTCATAGCTCTGGTAGAGAAGAATGAAGCCCACTCAGATTATCACAAAATGATGGACTTCATCAAAAACTGTAAACTTAGCTATGCAATGCTGGAAGCCCCAACGATTTTCTGTGAAGTAGTTGAGGAGATTTGGACAACTGCTGAGTTCAACTCCATGGATATGACTATCTCCTTCACTCTCAAAGGTAAAAATCACTGTATAAACTGTGATGACTTACAAGCATGTTTTAAATTACCTGAGAACAATGCCATGACACCACACACTGATAGTGATGTATCCAGCATGTTAGATTCCATAGGTTACTCTCTTAACTCTGCTAATTTAGGGGGTATTAGACGAAAAGGCCTTAGGAAAGAATGGAGTTTTCTTGGGGATGCCTTCATAAAGGTTTTCTCTGGGAAAATTAGTAATTTTGATGCCATAACTTCATCTCTTGTTAACATGTTCTATATGCTTGTTTCTGATAGGTACTTTAACTTTAGCAACTATGTGATGCTAGAATTAGGTACTAGATTAGGTAACAAAGCTAATAGACCTAATAACATCTATTATGCTAGATTCTTTATGTTATTGGCTAACCATGTTGCTGAAGGTTTAGTCATAATCAATGAGAATAATAAACTCAAGTGCTGGGCACAAGAGAAAAGAGTTCTTGCAGACTTGAAGAGAATGGATCTTAACAGCAGTGTGCAATTGGTATATTTACCAATCATGAATGCACCCCAGGTAGGTGAGGTAATTGCTTCTACAACTCCTACTTCTTCCAACCCCTCTATTTCTTTATCTTCTAGTGTGGCCATGAAATCTGTGTCAATGCCCCAACAGATTTCTACCAAGGTCACCAAATCCAAACTTTCAAAATCCAAGACAAAGAAAACCACCTCTGTTGTTTCTCAAAAGACAACAGTTGTAACAACAACCATTAACCCTGAGGGAAGTGATCAGGGTGTGAGTGGTGAGGGGAGGGGTGAACATCAAAGAAACCCCCAGGATAAGGAAGGAGAGTTGAGTGCTTCCCAAGCTAGCCAAGCCCCAGTTTCTCAAAAAGCTGTGGTGGTTGAAAAGGTCTCTAGCACATCCCTAGTAGCATCCTCCCAAAAGGATGTTACTATTGAAAAGAGTTCCCATCCAGGAACACAGAACAAAAGAGGGAGGGACACTAAAGCCAAACACTCACCTACAAAAGCCTTTATTAGAAGAAAGAAGGCTAGAACCCAATCTTCTACACAGGGTGCACACACTGCACAGATACATCCATCTGTCTCTGTGCCTTCTCAAACTCAGTTTGATGTGACTCCAATAAATGTGGAGTCACAGCCCCATTCTCTCACAATAACTACACATCAATCACCAAATACTTCTTCACCATCTCTGGATGTGGATATGCTATTCCCATCAATTCCTGATTCTCCCTCTTTACAACTCAGGGAGAAGCCCCACTCAAATACAGGTGATCATCATCTTTTAGATGATTTGTTGGATCACCCGCAAATTCTTTCAGATATAATTGAAGGATCTGTATCAACACATATCAAATCAATCTATACAGATTCAACAGTTATATCACTTTCAATTTCATCTTCTTTTCCTTCTTCAATGGATATCACTCATCCGTTGACAAGTGGTTGCTCTTCAACGGATAAGCTTAACAGCAGTTATCCGTTGATAACAACAGTTTCAACTTCAACGGATATTCCACATCCGTTGATAGTCTCTACACAAATAACTGAAATGATTCCAAGTGTAGAAGACATGAATACTGTGCAATCACTTTTAGGATTGAGGGCAGGGAGTGAAAATTTGAGTGAGAGGCTGGGTTGCTCCCAGGCAAAAGGAGAGATTGAGAGCACAAAAATGCATGCTATTTCTTCCAGCATGGCAAAAGTCAGTGAGTGGAGTACCACCTTAGAAGGTGAAGGTGAGGGAGTGAGATGTGTGAGCCAGGGGGAGCCCCTGATGCAAGAACATAGAGAAAAAGAGAGAAAAGCAGGTACAGTTGATACAAGGGTGGAACCAGCCATTGCTCATGAGTCAATGATTGTGGATGATGCTGAAAAGGAAAGACAATTTCAGCAACATTACAAAGCTGTAATTGATAACATTTCCTTGGATGCTGACACTTTTACTCATCCTGTGACAGCCTATCAACTGTTGGCTGCTCAGGGCAATGAGGAGGCAGAGAGGACACTACATCTAGTGCACTCAACAGAATCTCTTCAAAGGGATAAAGCTGCTATTAACAGGATGCCTTCTACAGCTGGTGAGCCATCTGAGGAATTTGGAGTAAATTCTGATGATGATGACTCTATTTCTTCTGATGGAAGCATGAACATAGGGGGAGATGAAGACCCTAGTTCCATTCCTAATCTACCTGAATGGGCCCTGACTAAGGAGCATAGAACAGGTGAATTCAATGTCCACCTGGTCAAACAAATCATCACTATTCAACAGGCCATTCAGAACACTTCAAATGCAAATATCAAGGCTATCCTCCAAGCTCACCTGGACTCACTGCATCTCATGAAGTTGCAGAAAGTAAAGCAAGATATGAGTCTAAATGATCTCAGGAAAGATATTGCTGACTTGAAATCCTTCACTTCAGAAAAATTGGATTCAGTCATGCCCTATGGTACTTTGCAGGACTTGGTTTCGAGATTGAAAAAGGAATCAGTTACTGAACAAAGGCTGGCCAAGTTGGAAGACAGAGTTCAAGGAATTGAAGATTCTGTGGCCACCCTTCTTCTCAACCAACAATCTCAAACCAATCTCCTAATGCAGCTGGCAAAAGCACAAGGCTTGACCCCTCTCCTTGATGATAACAAAAAGGGGGAGAATAAAAGGGAAGGGGAAGGAGAGCCCTCTACAAAGATTCAGATATCTAAAGTGCTAGTTCCTGCCATCACTACCTCTCCAATCATTCAAATCAAGGGAAAATCTGATGGAATTGATTTGATTCAGCTAGCAGCAGCTGAAATACAAATGAAAGAACAATGGAGGAGAATTGATGAAAGGTTGCAATTGGTGTTTGGTTCTACACAAAATAAATCAACATCTGTGAAATTTAGCACAAAGATTGAACCAATCAACATGGAGCTCATGCCAGTAGGGAGTCTTAAGGATGGAGAAGCTTCTTCCAAAGAGCTACAAGCTATAATCCTCAAGCCCAATGAAAGATCCAATAAGGACTCAACAAAGAATCCTTTAAAAGAAGTGGACTTTCCTCCTTCAAAAGATGATGAGAACAAGATCTTAGGCAGGAGTATTGCCTATCTCAAAAAGTCCATGGATGAGGCTGTAAGGAGAAATAGAGCTATTATCATTAGAGAGGGAAAGAGCATATGTGTGATGCAAGGACATCCCAAATTCTCAATAGCTAAGAAAGAAGAAGCCAAGCAATTAAAGGCTGACAAAAGAGCACAAGCAAAGCTTGAAAAACAGCTAAAGTCAAGCCAAGTTGAAGAAATGAAAGGAATTGAAGTCAGGGGTGAAGAAAAGATTGCTAACTTAGATGAGGTTCTTGGGAGCATATTTGGTGAAAATATGGAGGAAAGAGAGGAATGGCAGAAGGGAAACAGAAGAAAGGCCAAGGCACACAGAAGGAGTGAAGATAACCCTGAAGATACCAAATCTACATCTAAACCACTACCTTCCATACCTGAACCTTTTGTTACTGATCCCTCTATAAATATCCATGGTGAACCAATCATTCCAAAAGAGGAACCTATTGATTGGGACAACATCACATTGCCTACCTTTCTAACCACTCTTCCACCACCAAAGAAACAGAAAAGAAAACCAAAATCTACACCTCCCACAACCTCTAAGAAATTCACTCAAAAACAAAAACCTAAACCTAAGTCACCCATTTCTAAAGATGATTATGTTCACATCTGTGACATAAAAGAAATTTCAGACATTGAACTCTATCTGGATGAGCTGGAGGATGTAAGGGGAATAGCTGCCTACAGACAGTTACCAGAAAGATTAGTGTTCAGATATAAAGGAGCTGGGGAAAGAACATGGCCTCTCCACAGGATTCTAAATGAAGGCTACTCTACCTTGATCAGAGTCTTTTCAGCCATCAAAAAGGATTCTGGCTTTACCAGAACAGCCAAGACTGAAATTCTCAACAAGATTGCCAACATAAGGAAGACTTGGAGGGAACCAAATGCTTTGCCCAGAACCTTACTCATACAAGAAAGGGGAACTAAAATTCACAAATCACCTCATTGGTTGATGGAATTTAGAGATGACAAAGGAGTCAGAAGATTTTTCAGACTTGAAGACCAACTCAAGATTGCCAGCAATGAAACTCTCAAGGAAATGCAATCTAAGTTGGATATCAGTGATGAAGATGAAGCTGAATTCTTCAGAAAACTCCAACTCCAAATTGAGGGAAATGACAAAGGGCTAGGAAAGAAAACCAGGGAACAAAGAAGAAAATGATGTTTTGCTCAGGCTAGAGGAGCACCCTTGGAAATACTGTAAATCTTCAATTACCTCCTAGTACATACACTTTTGCAGCACTTTTTATATTTCTACTTAGTTTCAATTCAAATATTTGTTAAGTGTTTTGTTATCATCAAGTTAACCCTGAATTTATGCCTACAGTTCTTATAGACATAAATAGGGGGAGATTGTTAGGAATATATGTGCATTAGTTTGATGATATGTTTAACAAAACACTTAAGTAGAAATTTAGTGTCTGTAGCCTCAACGGATAAGACCACTTTGGCTATCCGTTGATGGTGTAGCTTTACTTAGAAATAAGTCTAGTATTGTAGCATATTTCAGTCTCTGTATTTAAAATTGTAATTCTTAGAAGTTGAGAGAAACTATGAGTCATGTTGACTACTAGATGATATGCAGATAGGAAGGCCAATTGTAAATATTTCATGCCTTGTAATTTTGTATAAATGAAGTGGTATCAACGGATGACTTAAAAGACCTTCAACGGATGAGAAGCTAAGCTTCAACGGATGTCTCTAAAGCTTCAACGGATAACATCCTTCAACGGATGAGAGCATCAACGGATGAAAGCTTCAACGGATAACATCCTTCAACGGATGAAGTCATCAACGGATGAAAGCTTCAACGGATGTTCTGCTAATCAGCCGTTGATAAGTGGTAGTTGTACCTACAAGCAGAGGCACGTGGGTTGACAGAGAAAACTGAGATGTGGTAGCCGAATTTCAGGATCAACAGAAAAAGCAGCCGTTCTTCTTTTGTACAAAGTTGCAATAGTCAACAAAGTACTTGAGTGAACAGGAAAAGAAGCAAGTGAAGAACTTATTTTACTATTGTAATTTTATATTGTTTTTCACTTGTACACTTGGTAATATATATGAACCAAGAAGAAGCTAGTAATTAGTGAGATTTTTCCAGAGCTGTTAAGAAATATCTTGAGAGAAAATTCATCTAGTTTGTACTAGGATGCAGCTGTGATCAACATTGTTGAACACAGATTTTCTAATATACCATCTCTGGTGGAACAACAAATCCACCAGAAAAGTTTTTAAGGTCTGTTGTGTTCTTTACATTTGTGCTTGAATATATATCTGTCTGTATTAGCTTAAAGCAATTCACACACTTGTTCTTCTTGAACACACAACTTTATAAACTGCTCAAAACTTGAAAAAGTTTTGAGATTTACATTCAACCCCCCTTCTGTAAATCTCATTGTTAGTCTTCTAGGAATAACAATAAATAATAATAAAACTATTTTATCATTATTTATATAAATTCTCTAATTTATTAAATATGATTAATTAATTAATCACATTTATTATACATCGTGAGGGATACTTCTCAGCATATCGCGACTATCCGGATGATATGAATTCACTGCTTAGAATACCAAGAACCTATTCAGTGAATAGTTACCGTACAATAAACTCCTTCTACCCTACAATGTCCTGATTAAATACAAGGCATGGATCTCGTGTCAAGCCTATCTAATTCAATCACTTGCTTACTATTTACTATGCGTAGTTCTATGCAAATTAGAAACTCCTTTCTAATTTCATTTACTCTGGCGAGAGATTCCTGAACTAGCATAAGTGGATCAGCCTTGAACATTCGCTTCCTTCACTAGAAGGGGTAGATCCTTTATTGATCATACACTATCTTCGTGTACAAATTCTTATACCCAGAAGAGCCCTAATAATTGTCCCTGGAGACTAAGAACTAAACCAAAGCATAGTTCAGTGTACACAAGATGACTATGATGACCTTAAATCTAAGGATACTTGTACAACTATCACTATGTGAACAACTGCTGACACGTGAGTGAACTCCATCAGTTGTTCAGTTGTGCGAGTCATGTTCAGTGAACTTATTCCATAATAAGCACCTACATACTAGCTATAGTGTCACCACACAAATGTCTATGAGAACAGACATCCTTCATAATGAAGCAAGCATAGTATGTACCGATCTCTGCGGATTATTAATTACTAGTTAGTAATCCTACGACCATGAACTATTTAAGTTTAGAGTTATCATCTTTTAGGTCTCACTATTATGATCTCATCATAATCCATAAAAAGTTTTACTCTAAACTATGGTATATCTTATTTAAACACTTAAATAGATAAAGCCCGTAATAAAAACAAAACAAGTCTTTTATTAATATCAATGAAATCAAAACAGATTACATAAAAGTTATTCCTAAATCCACATACATGATTGGACTTAGGACATATTCCTTTCAATTTACACATGATATGCAAGTCATAATTGATTGCATGTGAGTGATCTGATCATTACAAGAAGTAATGATAAGATGATCATCTCTGAAAATCTTGATGAGATTGAAAAGTTTTGATTTGAAGATTACAATCTTCGTGACTTTAAAAGTCTTAAATGATACATGTCACATGTTGGTGATATGAATTTTGAAGAGATCAACGAAGCTAAAGTTGTCATAGTTAGAATGGATTTATATTTATCCAAGTGTAGATGAACAAGGATCACTCAAGAAGGATTGCAAGTTTGTTGTACTTTTTAAAATTGTACAAAATTAGACATAGGCTACACAGTTGGTAAACTGGGTAGATGCACGAGTACAATGGAAATTGGTCACTTGGAATTGATTGCAATGAGATTTAAGGTGTATGATATGTGCTCGTGAGCTTGGACTGCAATACGAAAGATATCTAATTGTACTATGTGAATATAGTATGTAAATTAGATATTTGACTATAAGAACTTAAAAGTCATTCGAGAATACATTTCACACTTAGCAGCCGTGTCATGGAAATCCTAAACTTAGCTCGATTCATGATGGAATACGAGTCTGGTGCATAAAATAAATGCAGTTAAAAGGCTGAGTAGCCACTTTGTAAGGATATTCCTAAATGACAAGGAAAATGTGTCTTCAATATGCATATATCGTGTAATCAATATGTAAATTGGGAGATCACATTATTGTGTATGAAATGGTATGTCTCACATCTATGATGAGGACATAATACCATTAAACAACTATTCTCAACGAGAATTATCATGATTGACTATGTAAAGTCAAATGATAATGTTTGGATCCACTAACCAGATGGTTAAACTGAGCGAATCTGTTTAAGCCAAGGGAATCTAGTTAGACCGAGAGATAGTTGTCAAATCATCGAGAGGAATGGGCCTTGCTTATTGCTTAACGGCGTCATGGTGGACACCCAACCTTGCTGACTGGAGATCCCAAGAACTTGGTTCAATGGAATAACTAAATCATGATGACCAAATCACTGTGGGGGTAACCCTTGGCCTATTTCTATGATGATGAAACAGTGAGACCCATAAGGTACGAGGTTAAGCTTTATGTTTATAATGATCTTTGACGAATACAAGGATTTCAAGTTTGAATACATAATATTCGGTTGAGTAAACGCGGGTTACTCTATAAGATAAAGATCACCTATTTAAGAGAGAAGTATGGCCGCTTCAAAGGAGAATTGCGAGACACAATTCTTTAGAAACTCTTGCAGAACCAGGACGATGTTCCAGGGCCAAAATGGACATAATCATGAGAACTGAATGAGTCAGGAAAGATATAGTGATGAGTATGTCATCGTTTACACAAACAGTCAAACAGTTCAAGGACATCACGTCATACTGTCTACCAGTAAAGTCGATATACTTATTCGAGTGAAGGTTCAAAGAGCATTCTCTACCTATCGTATGTTATATATGACCGCCGGAACTATCACCAAGTCAAACTCCGCGTCTGTCTATTTATGTGGTGCGTGCTAGTGGACCATCAATCTCATTTGTGGGGGATTGTTGGACAAACTTAGTATTTTAGATTAAGTTGTGAATCATTTTGAGACTATATATGAGTGAGACACATTATGTGTTAGTGGTGTGTATTTATTGGAACGTATTCTCCTCTTCGAGGGGATTCCAACGCATATTTACACGCTCAAAATGAGTAAAAGTTGAATGATAACTGATGTTCCAAAGTTTTACCTTTTAATATGAAAAGTGGTTTTGTACCACATCGAGAGTAGTACAAACCTATTCCTTAGTTTTTCTTATAAATACCATGTACTACATCGAAAAGAAAATCAAGTCCTTTCAAGCCTCTCTTTATAAATAGAGTCTTAGGGCACCAGTTTAATTAAGTCGAGGAAATAAGAGTCATCTCTTTTATTCTAGGTTTCTTTAGTCTTAAATTTTTCCAATATTCCGGTGATAGTTCTCGGGCTCAGTTCAAGTTCGCTGAGAGTATATTCGATATATCGATTATACTAGTATCTCGTTTTATCTTGGGAAGTAGGTCGCGGAACACGGATGGTGTGGGGCGAAACTATTTTAAGGAGACAGTTTTCTGGACTCGAGATTAAATTTAATCTCTGTTTGTTTTCTCAAACCCTTCTCCTAATTTAATTGTTAATTCTTATATGCTTATGTGATTTAAGAATTAGTAATATTCTTGTGAATTAGTTATATATTCAATATATATATATATATAATAATGTTTTTTATCGTAAAAGATTGATAACAACACTCACTAATAGGTGGTTAATGCTGATACCGATCATACTGCAAAGTTTGACTCAAAACCCTAATAGAAAATTATGATTTTTAATCAAAAGTATTAACTCCACTAAAATTAAGTAATGAGACAAAGTTTTAAAAGTTTAAGAATCAATTAAGAAAATTTGTGTCCCTTACACACTAATAAGAATGACTTATCCGAATACAATAAAGTAACAAATGCATAAACATAGAAATCTTCGAAACCATTGTCATTATTCGGTTATGCTTACAAAATATTATATTAAAATGTAGATTTTTTGTCCACAAAATAAAGTCGCTTTCAAATGTAATTCTAGATTATGTGTTGATGTCAGTCTGATTTTCTTTTAACTTTAAAGATTTGTCATTAACTTGGTTAAAGTAAACGCAGGCAAGCCAAAGATAGAAAACCTTATGAGTTTAATTCTAGCGCTACTTACATTTCCAACCCTGCCTTCAGTATATGCATGTCACTCGTACTTCCTCTGTCCCATTGAATTTGCTCTATCGGTGAGTAAAATTGAAATTAAAAAAATCGAACCAAATCGTAAAATTTCGATTTGATTTGATTTAAGGTTTTATTAAAAATTTCGGTTATTTCAATTTTTCAATTTGAACCAAAATAAAATTAATTTGGTCGGTTTCTCAGAATATTAGCTCGGTTTTAATTAAATCAACTGAATAATATACATATATATTTTTCAATTACATTTATATAATATGACATGAACATACCTGCATCCGCATGACGCATCAATTGGATATAGAGGTGGCCAATTGGGCGGGTTTGAACCGCTCATTCGGGACCGGCATGTATAAAAGCCCGATTTTATTCGGTCCGAATCGGATCGGTTCAAACCTGCACAATTCGTTTAAATTAGAGTGCCGACTACGAATACGAAATTGAAAACCCGAAAACCCTTTTGTACCAATTTGGAGAGTACAGTGTGGAGAACTTAATTTTTGTGTTGCATGACTAAGACAACAGTCACTGAATGTTATAATTATTTATAAATTTAATTATTTTAATTTGTAGTTTTGTGCCGAGATTAATAGTACTGATTGTTTAACTTTAATTATAACTTTTTTACTTCAACTTCTCAAATTATTTTTTTCTTCCTTTTTATTAAATAGTGTAGATGTTCTTTAATTTATTTTGCATTTTTTAAAAAAATTTGTTGTAAGACGTAACTTTATCTGTATTTTTACTAACATTTTTAAATATATTAAGGTTTTTTATAAACCAAATCGAATAAACCGAAATAATTCGGTTTGGTTTCGGTTCGGTTTATAAATAAATCCGGTTCGCGGTCTGGTTACAAAAAAATCAACTATTCGGTTTTCGGTTAATTCGGTTCGATTCGGTTTCTGACCGAACCGGCCGAATGTTCGGCCCTAATTTGCCCGTTTGGAAGACTGGGAGATCGACACGCATTTTAATGTTCGTATTTATATAAACAAATTGATCTCTTTTTAATAAAAAAATAATGTTTAAAATTTAATTTAGAAAATGAAATTTAAAATTAAAATTTATATTCAGCTTAAAATATGTGTCTAAATATTGAAAAAAATATGTAATGAATTGAATGGGACAGGGAACACATATATCAAAATTATTCAGAATTCAATTCTAGTTGATTGTGTCTTTAAAAATTGAGTTATAATTAGCCAATTTTTTTAATCCTCTTTTTCAACGTCCAATGGTTGGGATGATTACTTGCTTGAATCCAAATCGATTGATTTTTCATTTTCACCAAGCCGAGAACTCCCCGAATTAACCGATTTGTTGAACACCGCATAATGTGTTGAAAAATATGACATAATCTTGGAAATATGTCAAATATGCCATGAACCACTCGATTGTGAGCCCCGAATTTAAAGAGGTGACATAATCTTGGAAATATGTCAAATATTTTTTCGAAGTTAAAAATGATAAATTCACAAGGTGCTTGGACATATTTGTATAATTGTATACACGGCGTCTTGTATACACACACACAGAGAAATTGAGTTTGGTTAAAAGATGTGGCAGCGTTGGTGGAAATCCCAGTCATACTCAAATAGGGTTTGTCTCCTCCTTTTGTCATTTACATTCATTTTACCGCGCACACATAAAACCAAGCTTGTGTAGGGTAATTTTTTTTGAATATTTTCTTTTTAACTTTTTATAAAATTGATCTGATATATTCTTTGTTGTAAAATCGGTTGATTTTTTAAAATTTACCGATAAATCAATCAAAAAATATATGACCCCTTTGTTAATTCGCTATTAAATTATCTAATTTTTCAAAAATTCCTGATAAATTAAAAATCGGTATCAACATGTTAGTTTCAATTTCCGAACTGGTAACCGTGAAGACCAAATGATCTTATGTAATTGCCTCATTTCTAAGGGGATCTTGTATAAATGCCTAACATTCAATCATTTTTGAAACCATTTTAAAAGAATACTTCCATTTCAAAATAATACGTATTTTGATGGACACTTTTGTATTGCTGGATTCTAAATTATTACCTAAGTTGCTTATATAATTATTATTATCAATCTTATATGATAAAGACATTATTATATATATATTGAATATATAACTATTCACAAGAACATTGTTAATTCTTAAATCATATAAACATATAACAATTAACAATTAAATTAGGAGAAGGGTTTTAGAAAACAAACAGAGATTGTATTTAATCTCGAGTCCAGAAAAACTGTCTTCTTAAAGCAATTTCGCCCCGCACCATCCGTATTTAGCGACCTACTTCCTAGAATAAAACGAGATACTAGTACAATCGATATATCGAATATACTGAGAGCGAACTTGAACTGAGCCTAAGAACTATTACCGGAATATTGGAAAAATTTAAAACTAAAGAGACCGAGAATGAAAAAGATGACTCTTATTTCCTCGAGTTAATAAAACTAATACCCTAAGACTCTATTTACAAAGAGAGACTTGAAAGGACTTATTTTTCTTTTCGATATGATACATGGTATTTATAAGAAATACTAAGGAATAGATTTGTGCTACTCTCGATGTGGTACAAAACCACTTTTCATATTAAAAGGTAAAACTTTGGAACATCAGTTCTCATTTACCTTTTACTCATTTTGAGCGTGAAAATATGCGTTTGAATCCCCTCGAAAAGGAAAATATGTTCCAATAAATACACACCACTAACACATAATGTGTCTCACTCATATAGAGTCTCAAAATGATTCACAACTTAGTCTAAAATACTAAGTTTGTCCAACATTTATAACCCGTGTCATTAATTACTTTTTTCTAAATAAATGGTCAAAGCAACCTTAATAAAATAATTCAAAGCCTGTCAAAAATAATAATAATAATAAATTAAACAAAGACAAATACTCGAGTTTTGCTTATAGAAACACAACATTTAGCATTACAAATATAAATCGCCTAACCTCAACATATATATTGGGTGAATGCTAAAAATATCTCTTTTCTTAGAAGTTGTAACAAGAATATCAATTTTTGGAGTTTATGGCCAAAAATAACTTTCTAATACGTATTTTATAAATGGGTAAATCTATTACGTATCTGAAAAATGGGTATTACATATAAAAAAAAAGCAGAACAAGTGATACACATGTCACAAATGCGTATCACCAGAATTAAATGGGTGATACGCATTATGTGAATGCGTATCTCTCTTTTAATTTTTTTTTAATTTTTTTTTATAGAAATTACCCATTTTTAAAATACGTATTAGTAATACCCAACTGAAAAATGCATATTAGGCGAGTATTTTTTGTCAAAATTTTAAAAAGAGGTATTTTTGTCACAGACTCTAAAAAAAGGGGTATTTTGTTATTTTTTCGCATATCTCCCACTCCCACTGTATGAACATTGATTAAAAAAAATAAGTTGTACTTTTCTATAAAATTGTAAACAATAAATATTTCTTTAAATTTTAAATTTTGTTTATTATAAAAACATTCTATTTTATATAAATATTATATTTTTTTTATAATTACAGCATTTAATATATTTTCTTTTTATAACGAAGTGAAAGCCCAAAATGACTAAATATTTTAGTAATACAGTTCTCTTGACTTCATTCCTACTAAAACAAAATGTGAGTTTCTTTTTCAAAGTAATTGGGTTTGTCCCCGCAGGCCTTCCTTGATAAACCGGAGGACTAAGAGGGGAGCCCAATGCCTTCTTTTATATATTGGAGCCCAACATCATAGTATGCTCTTAGTTTTTACTATTTTTTTTTGTAAGTAAAATTGTAATGTTCAAAGAAATTACAAATTTTGAACTATTATAATTTTTATTTTGAAAAAAAGAATTATGATTGCTCATGTTATTGTATATGATTTATATAATTATTTTAATACGACGAGTTTTTCGTGCATGAATTGCACAGTATCCGAATAAGGGTGTCTTTTATTTAAAAAAATTTATTATCTAATTGAAAAATAAAACACCTGCGATCAAAAAATAAAATAGAATAATTAAATCACTTGTAAAATATAGATTATTTTCTTAAAATATTATTACAAAATATATAAATATAAATCTAACCAAAGGGGCCCTTTTGGTTAGACACCTATTTCATTTTTAATAAAATGAATATTTCATATTTAATGATAAGATTGAAAAACGAATTTAAGTTAAGCCTAGTAAATTAACTTTAACCAAAAGTTCAACACAATTTATACATGACATTCAAAGCATTTAGAAAATAATAAAATAATCAAAATTAATGTAAAAAATTTAAAATTATTTAAACAAGAGTCATACACAAATTGTCATTGACGACATTAATAACCATGAGGACAACTCTTACAATATTACGAGAGAAGAAGGGAGAGCAACCTTGTGTCTTATGGGTGGCATAGTTTGGCGGACTCTGAGTAATATCTGGGAAAAATTATGTGAATATTATATGTTAAATAAATAAAAATTATGTATTTTATAAATTTAGAATAATTATTATCATGATATTAGATGGTATAGCTGTTATGTGTGTTTCTGAGCGGGCCAAAAAATGTTTCGATTGATTAAAATATATTTAAACTGCAATTATATGAATCGATTCGCAATTTGGACCTGCATTTATTCGTGTCTCTATCGAGATATTCGTTTTATTTTATTTTATGCGCGTTTGAATGCATTTTATATGTATTCAGGTTTTTCTATTAATTTCATTATCGTTTTGTTTTTCAAAAATCAACGGACCGAGGACACCACCGGGACGTCAAACCCCACAAACTCTGTGTTTTTATTTTTATAAAATTATTCGTATTTCAAATACCCATTATTTTTGTACTTTCGAATTATTCGTAATTTTCGGGGAATTTCGACATTAATTTTGTATTTTATCATTTTTAAAATTATTCCCGTAATTATTTTTTTGGGGTCTATTTATTTTAATTTAGGGATAAAAACATCCTTAATTAATTTTGGGGATATAATTTCAGATTTAATATAAATAGCTGGACTGTTTTATTTATTTATTTTTATTTTATTAAAAATTCAGAAAATTCATAAGAACCAAGAACAGTTTTGGGGGTGAAAATTTTCTTCCTCAACTTCAATCGTGATTTTTGATCGATTCTGGAAACCAAATTAGACGTTCTAGTAATCAAAATCTTCCTCTCGACGATAGCTTTCTTTTGGTATCAACATCTTGATCTAAGGTACAGTAAATCGAAAAGTCAATTTTTATATTTTTATTCTTGAAAATCGATTTTTGTTTTTGGATGATTCTGGGTTGATTTTGATGTTACAGATAGCTTTAGAATGATGTTTAGGATCAATTTGTGTATTGGGTTGCAGCGTTTTAGTCCCGGATTGTCGAACTCAAGTTTTCGAGTTTTCAATTTTTATATTTCGATTGTGGGGATTAATTCGTGTTTTGTTGTTGATTTTGAACACATGACTGTATTTGTATGATTCTCAGCTTTGATTTGAGATATTATTTGTCGAATTTGGGTAAGAAATAAGTAAAATCGAAGTTTTCTGATGAACTCATCGGAAAACATTAGTTTTTTGTCAGAGAAATTAACCGGCGAAAGTTTAGTACTTGTTGATGGCTGGAACAGAATTCTGGGCTGCCTATGTTGTTGTTTAGACCAAAAAGGTGAAACGAGGGCTGTGTTTTGAGCCCAGTTTGTGTCCGCCGTAGGTTCACCGGAGTCCGGCGAACCCGCCGGAAACTGGGTTATTCCCAGAATCCGGGCGGCGTTCAAGCCTGACCCGGGACCTCCTTCAAAAACACGAACGGGTTGCTTGCAAAAAACCCGGTTTTGATCCCTGAGAATCCATTCCCATTTCTGTAATCTGTTTCTGTATTTACTTTTTATTATTTATTTTAAAATTACTTTCTTATTTCCAAAAATCATTTAGTTTATATTTAAAAAAATCATTTATTTATTATTTTTAATTCTAAAAATTATTTTCTTAATTATTTTAAATTGCTAAAATTATTTTCTTTAATTATTTTCAAAAATAAAATTTGATTTAATTATTTATAATTTATTTTAGTTAATTATTTATGAATTTAATTAATTGATTAAAAATTAATTAATCAATTAATTTTATTTATAAATAGTTAAATAAATGTAAATTATTTATAATTAATTCAAATAATTTCTAAAAATTATTTTTAAGGTTTTTAAAATTATATTTTGGTATTTAAAAATCAATTAATATTATTATTAATTGATTTATTCCCATTTATTTCTTATTTTATTCATAATAATTAAACCGTTCGTCCGTTTAATACGAAACGAACGCGTATAGACTCAGAAAAATATTGCGCTTTCAATAAAAATACTTTTAAGTCCTAATTTCTTTTGTATTGCAATGACATTTGATTTGTATATCAGTTTGGGTCGGTATATGATCGGTAAATATTATTATTGACCTGATTTTCATTCTGAACGCACTGAGACGTATCTTTTAATGATCTGACTTATGTATTACATGAATTATGTGATTACGTGTTATACGAATGCCATGATTATGTGTTACGTGATATGCATGCTATTTGTTTACAGTTTTAAAATGCCATGCTAGTTATAAACGATCGGGTAGATGTCAAGACGTATAGTTACGTCGATTAAGTTTGGTTCTGTCAGTTAATATAGTTCTTTTGTTTATAGAGTCGGGTAGCAAGGAGTGTGGTCAAGTGCTAGACGGAGTTGATAGCCAGCAGTTGTAAGCCAGGGTTTTAGTGAGAAGTTATTGAGCATACCAAGCAAGTATTCTCCCCTATTCTAAATTCAGAATAGCTTATTGTTTTACATATTCAAATATAAGAACTGTTTATAAATACTTTGATAGCACATTGAATATCAATACTCCTATATTTATTGACATTCTCTTATTCTAACAATCATTCTGCTAGAACCAATCTTTTGATTCGATAGATAGTGAATAACTATACTATCCAGATATACTCTATACAATGAAACTTTGAATTGAGATTAGCGAATAACTAATTGTTCTGGTTATTTCGCCATCAGTTGTTGAGATAACTCTGGACCATGTGACATGGGGAGTTGAATAGATAAGGATGTCCTTGATCTGACTCCTTTAATCAAAATTGATTTTGTGAATTGGTTATTGGTTAGCGTAAGAGGCCGAGGCACCGGTCCAGCGTGAGCTATTATACGAAAGTGTAATATCTTGCTAGGCGAGTATATGTTTTTTTATGGATATCCAATAGGTACAGTATGGTTGCGGGATATCGATACCTATATTTACAGTATGGCTGCGGGATACCGGTGCTATTTCGTGACTGATCATCAGGAACATCATAGTGCATAATTGTGCTTGATTAAATTGTCGCTTAAACTTTAAAGTTTATATCAGCTTGAACTTTTACTTAGATATTGTTATTGTTGTTCACTTACAAACTTTATATTACTTGCTGAGCATCTCTTCGCTCATACTTGTTTATTAATCTAATCTTTCATCTAAACCGGAGCAGGCTTGAGTTCCAGGTTTGATTAGAGTTCAAGTGCTTGTAAATAGTTTGGTGTGTTTTCCAGGTAGATAGTTTGGGACGCTTGAATATTATAAAGGTTTGTAATAAAATTTGAATAAGTTGTAAAACTAATTAGACTTATGGTTTGTAATAACAGTTGGTTTGTATTAGTGCATGTTCCATACTATAACCTGTGATCGATCCAGTGCATACAAGGGGTCATATTTATTATATTATTCTATTGTGATTATTTTATTATAATTTAGTGGCAAGTGACCCCCAAATCTAGACCCCGGGTTTGGAGGGCGTCACACTCTGGTATATGATGGTTGATAAATTTCTGTAATATTATATTTCAGACAGTTAAGATGTCAAATGAGTGGTAGTTGAGTGTTCTAGTACCTATATATAAAAATAAAGATCAATAATTGAGGCAATTCATCCGATTCATTGTCTTATGAAGAAATATTGAGAGCGTCGTAAAGATCTTCATATGGTATTTATAGATCTTGAAAAGGCTTATTATAGAGTATTTTTTTTATCCAAATGTACCTTTGAATTTGAAGGGTAAATTCGACAAATTCGTGATATGCCCCATATTGTTGTATGATTCTTGTTGTGTAAGGCATACGTGTACTTTAACAAGACTAAGTCAAATTGATAAATCTAAGTAAGTTGTATTGTAATCTTAATTTGTATTTTGGACTTGTAACATTTAAAGTCTGTAAAAATATCAAAGGAGCAGACTGGAGTCTTTTTCTGTAAACAGTGTTAAGCCTAAGAATTCTATCTAGAAGAAGATCAAGAAGATCATGGCTCAGAAGAATTATGAAGAAGTTTAGAGTTGAATAAATCTGTTTTGAGAAAAATATTCTAAGTCAAGATCTCTACAAGTCACAGATTTAGTGTTATAGAAAAGTCATTCGAGAACTCAAGAATGACTTATAGAGAACTCAGGAAATCTACTAGAGAACTTAGAGATATCGACAAGCCATATTGAAGACATGAAGATTGGAGATGTCGACAAGTCATTTCTTCACTAGAGAACTCAGAGTTATCGACAAGTCCATATTTATTAAAGAACTCTGAGTTATCGATAAATCAAATTCCACTAGAGAACTCAGAGATATCGATAATCCAAAATTCACTAGAGAACTCTGAGTTATCGATAAGTCAAATTTGACTAGAGAACTCTGAGTTATCGACAAGTCAATAAGCCACTAGAGAACTCAGAGATATCAATAAGTCAAGTGAAGATATGAAGACTAGAGATCTCGACAAGCCAAATTCTCTTTTGGAGAACTCAAGGACCTGTACAAGTCAAATTAACTATGGAGTACTAGAGATCTCGATAAGCCAATATACTTATCGAGATGTCAAGTTCTCTATAGACCAAACTGGAGATCTCGAGATAAAATCTCAAAGTACAAAATTACAGATCAGTTCAATATCCAAGATTAACAATCAACAAACAATCCAACCAGCTGGATTGACAAGTCTACAAAAAGTAGTTTGAAGAGTGTGCAAGATAAATGGTGAAGATTAACTGACAAAGAAAGATCAAAGTTAACACAGTGTGCAAAGATTTGTTAAGACAGAAATGGAAGATACACTTTTCCTAAAATGAAAATGACATGTGATAGTTTACTAAAGTAAAAAGCAATTTCTTATTATACACTGTGTAAACCAAAAGTTAACTATCTTATAAAGTTAACACTGGTCATTGTTAGAAGTAACAATTTAGATCAGGAACTCTTGTATTCTCTCAGGAAAGAAGTTAAGCTCTCTATCAACAAAAAGCCTAAAAATTTTATAGTAAAACATTCTTAATTTTAATATAAAATTAAGTGAGTTTTTAAAGATCCGTGTTCTTTATTATTGCATATTTAATTTGTGAATTAACACATTTCACTACAAGATTTGATTTACTTTGTTCACAACCAAAATAGTTAAAAAAACCCTTAAAAACACTAAAACACATTCACCCCCCCCCCCCCCCCCCGCTGTGTGTAATTCAATACCTAACAAGTGCTATTAGAGCAAAATCTGAAAGTAAACAGATTCAAGATCTTGGAAGAATGAATACACATAAAATTAATAGCATCAAAATTCCTACCTTTGACAAAGTTAACTACACTCTGTGGAAAAAGAAAATGTTTTTGTTTATCAAGATGGCCAATCCACTATACATTCAGATTCTAAAAAATGGGCCTTTTATTTCTATGGTTAGAGTTGAGGAATCTACAGATGGTGATATGGTCATTCCAGCTCATTATGCTCCAAAAGATCCTTTTGAGTACACTGAGCCTGAGAAAGAAAAGGTTTTCCTGGATAGTGTCTTGCAGCTGATATTGATAGAGTCACTTGACAATGTAATGTATAACAACATTGTTAAATGTGACACTGCCAAACAGATCTGAGAAAAGATTGAAATACTCTGTGAAGGAACTGAGGAAGTTAGGTCAAATCAAAGAAGGATACTGATTTCGCAGTATGAGGGTTTTATGGATAAGCCAAAAGAAAGCATCACTGATGTGTTTGAAAGGTTTAACAAGCTGATAAATGACTTGCAACTGCATGATAAATATTATGAAGCGGAAGATGTGAACTTGAAGTTTTTGCTCACACTCCCTGACCATTTAGAACAGAAAATCTCAGCAATCAGAGAAGGGAGAGATCTAAGTAGGATAACACTGGAAGTTCTTTATGGAATCTTAAAGACATACTCCCTCCGTCCCACTGGGATGTTTACGTTACTATTCAACACGTATTTTGAGGCTTCTATAAAGTATAGTTTCATAATGTTTTTTCAAAAAAAAAATTGAATAAAAGTTTAAACATAAAACTTTTATTCAATTAAAAAAAAGAAAAATATTATGATACTATACTTTAAACGAGCATTGAAAAGCGTGCTGAAAAGTAACGTAAACAATCCAGTGGGACTGAGGAAATATGAATTAGAAATGATTCAAAGGAAATCATTAAGAATTGGCTAAGGGCATGTTATGGATGGTTCCGGTGCTCTAATTGTCAATGATGGTCAGACCTCTAATGATGAGCCAAGATCGCAAACTCCAGTTGTCTCAACAAGTGAGCAAAGAATCAATGACTCTCAGGAACAAGCCATTCTAGAATTGGAAGAAGATGAGTTCTACACTCTTCATGAACTGGATGAGCTAGATCAGTCAATGGCCTATTTGGCAAGAAAATTCTCTAACATTAGAGTAAAGAAGCCAAGATACTTTAAGGGTAAAGGACAGTCTTTCAACAAAGACAACAGCTAGAAAGGAAAAGGGAAGTACATTTCTGATAGCAAGAATGGTTACAAAACTGGATCTGTTGACAAATCTAAGATAAGGTGCTACAATTATGATGAATTAGGCCATTTTGCTACAAAATGTAGGAAACCCAAGAAAGCAAAGAAAGATAAAGCTTATCTTGAACTTGAAGCAAAGTATGAAGCTCTTCTGAAGAAACAGCAAAGCAAAGCTTATATTGCAGAGGGAAAGAGTTGGGATGATTATGATAATGATGAAGATGAGAAATTTGGAAATTATGCATTATTGGCCTTAGAACAAGAAGAATCATCCTCATCAAAATAACAGGTACCAACTCTCACTACTATTGATTTAAATGTGAGTCAATATAAGGAAACTGTAGAGAAGATGAGCACAGAAATGTTTCACATTCATACAAGTATGGTTGATGATAATGAAGAAGCTTGAGAATGAGAAACAAGAAGCTGAATTGTTGTTGGTAGAGCTTGAAGCTGTAAGACAAGAGAATGTATATTTGAAGAACAAGCTCAAGTGTGCAAGTGAAATTGAAGCAGTGCTAAGGGAGAAGCTGGAAAAGAATGAGGTCAAGTTGAAGTCTTTCAGAAATGCATTTAAGTTGGTTGGACAATACCATGAGAAAAACAAGCCATGTGCAAATATTGCTATTGGTCTTGATTATGATGCCTTGAACAACAAGAAGAAAGAGATAGGTGACAAAGGAAAAGCAACAGAAAATGAAAATGTTCCAGCTATGCTGAAAAAGGTTGTATCACTTATGTTCAAGGCATGTGATGTTAACTTCAGTGAAGAAGAGTTGATTATCAAGCAAGAAATTGCTGATGAGGATAAAGATAAGAAAAATACAAAAGCAACTCAATCTTCCAAAACTGAAGAGAAGCTCATGGATAAACAAAGTCCCAAGACACCTGTCAAAGAAACCAAGACTGAAGATGCAAGAAAGAAGAAAAAAATAGAAATGGGAAAGTTGGGATAAACAAAAGCAACAATTTTGCTTATGTTGCAGATGATCCAAGAAAAAATGTGAAAAATGTGGCTATGTGAATCACCTAACTCGCCTTTGTAAAAAGGCAGTTAGCAAGCCAACTAAAGGAGCCTGCAAATACAATGAAGTAGATGCAAATGATCCCTACTCATTCTGTTATAAGTTTGATTGCATCCCTTACAACTTGAAAGTGATGAAGAGTTGCCACAAACTTAGAGTAGATCTCAAAGAAACAAAAATTGGGTCTACAACACAAAGGGAAAATGCAAAGTAGTCAATGAATTCTATTTTATCTGGAACTACTCATTCTACTTCTACTAAATCAGTTAACATGAAGAAAGTACACAACACTGCTTGGGTTGCTAAACACACTTAAAACTCATTGTGTGCAGGAAAAAATGAAGAAAATCATATGGATCATAGACAGTGGATGTTCCAGACATATATCAGGTGATAAGGCTCTTCTATCACAGTTTGAGGAAAAGGCTGGCCCTTTGGTGACCTTTGGAGACAACATCAAAGGATTCACAATGGGATATGACAAAATTATTTCTAGAAATGTTGTCATTGATGATGTAGCACTGGTAACTGGTCTTGAAGTGAATCTTCTCAGTGTTAGCCAATTTACAGACAAAGGCTTTGAAACTTTATTCAACAAAGAAGAATGCACTTTTATCAGTAAGAAAACTGGTGAAGTAGCTCTGACATGAGCAAGGAAAGGAAGCTTATTTATTGCAGACTTGGACTCAACAAATAAGGAATTTGTTGCTTCCACTCCAAGGCATCAGAATAACAAAGCAAGCTTTGGAATAAAAAGTTGTCTCACCTAAATTTCAAGGCAATCAACACCTTAGTCAAAAATGAGTTGGTAAGAGACATGCCTAAAATGGACTTTGCTCAAGTTGATTCCTGTGAAGCTTGTCAGAATGAAAAAATGAAAAGATCAAGTCACAAGTCAAAAACTGTGAATTCTATAAGTACACCATTGCAGCTTATTCACATGGACCTATTTGGGCCAGTAAATGTCTTATCAATTTCAAGGAACAAATATGCACTTGTGATGGTGGATGATTTCTCAAGATACACTTGGGTAGAGTTCATGCACTCCAAAGATGAGACTCCCAACATCATAATTGAACACATCAGGAAGATAGAAAAATAGGCTGAAGATCATAATTGTGTAAAAAGATTGAGAAGTGATAATGGAACGGAGTTCAGAAATACAACATTTAGTGAATTCTGCAAGAACAAAGACATTGTTCAAGAGTTCTCAGCAGCTAGAGCACCTCATCAAAATGGAGTAGTTGAAAGAAAGAACAGAACATTAGTTGAAGATGCTAGAACAATGTTGCAAGATGCCAAGTTGCCAACAAGTTTCTTGGAAGAGGCTGTTAACACTGTATGTTATACTCAAAATAGATATCTCATTAACAAGGTTCATGGAAAATCACCTTACTCAATCATGTCTAAGAGAAAGTCTACTGTAAAGCATCTTCATATGTTTGGAAGCAAGTGTTACATCTTGAAAGACAACTCTAAATATTTGGGAAAATTTGACTCAAAGGTTTTTGAAACAATTTTTATGGGATATTCATTGGAGAGAACAGCCTACAAGGTTTATGTGATTGATCAAAAGAAGATTATGGAAATCACATATGTGACTTTTGATGATGACAAGTGTCCAGGCTTGGAATGCCTTGATGAAAATGAAGTTGGAGCCCTTGCATTTGAAAACCTCAACATTGATAGTGATTCTGATGGAGAAGAAGAAGTCAATGCACAACAGATGATAAATGAAGAGTCTACGGAACAGAATAATCATGGAATTGGAAGCTCATCTCAAACACCTGAATTTGATAGCACAAACTCATGGGGAGAAAGAGAAGAAGGACCTACCAGTCATACCAACTATGAAGAAAATGATGAAGGCACAAGTCAACAAACTCATACAAGGAAGTGGGATAAAGTCACACTAGAGAAGCAATTATTGGTGATCCTACTGCTGGTGTGAGAACTAGAAGTGCAACTGCTAATGAGTGCCTATATGTATGTTTTCTGTCTCAATTAGAGCCTAAGAAAACTGAAGAAACTCTACTGAATCCTGATTGGATATCTTCCATGCAGGAAGAACTGAATCAGTTTGAAAGAAATAAAGTTTGGGAGTTAGTTCCTGCATCAAAGAATCGAAGCATAATTGGAACAAAATGGGTGTTCAGGAACAAGATGGGTGAAAATGGTGTAGTTACTAGAAATAAGGCAAGGTTGGTTGCAAAAGGCTACTCACAAGAAGAAGAAATTGATAATGATGAAACTTTTGCTCAAGTTGCAAGACTTGAAGCAATAAGGATTTTTCTAGCATTTGCTGCACATTCTAATTTTAAAGTGTATCAAATGGATGTCAAGAGTGCCTTCCTAAATGGTGAGCTAGAAGAAGAGGTTTATGTGCAACAACTACCTGGCTTTGAAGATCCAGAATTTCCAGATTTGGTGTACAAGCTACTCAAGGCTCTATATGGACTAAAGCAGGCACCTATATCTTGGTATGATACATTGTTAGAATTCCTACTTAAACATGGTTTTACTAGAGGTACTATAGACAAGACTCTTTTCTACAAGAAATACGGTGAATATATGATCCTAGTTTAGATCTATGTGGATGGTATCATCTTTGATTCTACTAATGAAAAGCTTTGCCAAAAATTCTCCAAGCTTATGCAGAGTGAATATAAAATGAGTATGATGGGGAAATTAAGTTACTTTCTCGGACTACAATTCAGTCAAAGAAGTGATAGAATCTTCATCAGCCAAACTAAGTATGTTAAAGATTTATTGAAAAAGTTTGGCATGGTTGATTGTTCACCTGCATCTACACCTATGTCTACTGCAACAAAGTTGGATGAAGATAAAAAGGGCAAAAGTGTAGATATTTCAAGCTATAGAGGGATGATTGGATCATTGTTTTACTTAACTGCAAGTAGACCAGACATCATGTTTGCAACATGTCTATGTGCAAGATTTCAAGCCAATCCAAAAGAATCACATTTGATGGCTGTGAAAAGGATTTTCAAATACTTGAAGGAGACTCCAAACTTGGGATTGTGGTATTCTAAGGGAACTAGTTTTGAAGCCGTTAGTTACACAGATGCAAATTTTGCTGGATGCAGGGTTGACAGAACGAGTACTAGTGGAAGCTGTCAATTTCTTGGACAAAGACTTGTATCATGGTATAGCAAGAAATAACAATCTATATCAACTTCTACAGTAGAGGCTGAATAAATAGCTTAAGGAAATTGTTGTGCTCAAGTGATTTGGATTAGAAATCAGCTAATGGATTATGGCCTAGTGTTACACAAAATACCTATCATGTGTGATAATAATAGTGCTATATCTATAGTGGCTAATCCAGTTAATTATTCTAGAACAAAGCACATTGATGTAAGATACCATTTTATTAGAGAACGTGCTACAAATGGTACCATTGAGCTCAATTTTGTTCCAACAGAAAAATAGTTAGCTGATATTTTTACTAAACCTTTGGATGAAGCAACTTTCACTAGACTTGTAGGTGAAATTGGAATGCTTAATTCTTCATCCTAAGGCAAGAACTAAACTGATGTTTTACAACAGATTAATTTCTAATAGATCAACTTTTATTTGATTTAATTGGAAATTAACTGAAATATGAATTATAAATATTTCAGAAATCTCTGCATATTTATTTTTCAAAATTCAAAATTTAACTTGGAATTTTTCAAATTCTAATTAAACTGCTCAGTTGTTAATTTACATATGTAATATGTAAAATTAACACAAGGCAGAATTACAGTGATCAAAAGTATATAGAGAACTGAGTTCTCGATAAGTCTAACTGACTTATCGACAAGCCATTTTAAGACTTCTAGAGTGAGTTCTCGATAAGTCAATTTACTGACTTCTCGAGTGACTTCTCGATAAGCTTAATTATGAATTATCGATAAGTCCTTGTAGAGTTCTCTTGTAATGTTAATTCACAGAGTTCTCTACAAGTATAATTTCTAGACTTATCAATAACTCAGAACTGGAATAATTCAATTTAATAAATTATTTTGGTAAATTTATTCTGATTTTATTTTGATTTATTCAAATAAAAGTTGAAATTAATTTAGTCCATTTCTAGACAAACTGGGTGTTTACTTGACATCTCGATAAGTCAATTTATAGTTCTCTATAAGAGTAATTTTAAATGACTTCTCGATATGTAATTTTATTTCTTAAAATGACTTCTCGATATACTAATTCCAAACGTCTATTTTTGAGTTCTCGACAAGTCATTTGATTTTACTATAAATACCCAGACATCTCGATACATATACATACTTACAACTTTTGAGATCTCAAGTGACCTAGCTTTCAATCCAAAACCGATTTTTCTCTTATTTTCACTCCTTTCTCACTATTTTTTCTTACCCATTCACACTCACTAAACAACAAAGACACAAAATAATGTTAGAGCAACTATCTCAGAGAAAAGAACAAACTACCTAGCTTTTATTGATGCTAACCAAGTCCCTGATAGTTTTAAGAGGTTTGTAAAATTTCTGTCTGAATCTTACCTTGCAGGAGCTTTAACTGCTAACCCAGTGTTGTACTTGGATGTGCTGCATGAGTTTTGGACTACAGCCGTGATAAGAACTGTGATGAATGATAACTCTGTATCTCTGGTTGTAACTTGCTCAGTTGGAGGATAAAAAATTGAGTTTAATGAGCAAGATGTGAACATGGCCTTGGGACTGCCAACTACAAACTTGGTGGAGGTGCCAACTCCTGATGAACTGACTGAGTTTATGGACTTCATAAACTATGGTGGAAGAATCAACTTGTCAAGCTTGAACATGACTAATTTAAGGAAGGAATGATCCTTTGTGTTTGATTCTATGGTGAGGGCCTTCACATGCAGGAAGACAGGGTATAACAATATTTCAAGTGTGGTGCAGAAGCTGGTGTACTCAATAGCCCACAACAGACACTTGAATGTTGGTCTATTGATCCTGGAAGAACTTGCAACCAGGATGACCATGCCCTCGTCTGGTAGAGGTAAGGAAATCTTCTTTCTTAGATTCATTATGTCCACTTTAAATCATAATGTAGGAGACATACATTTGTTGAATGGTATATATAGCACTAAAATAGGCAATTGTAAGTAAGTGTCCAAAATAATATTTGGTTCACTTACTACAAAGAAAAAGGTAAATGTAAGTCTGAAAATCACTCCATTCATGTTGGAAAGGTTTAGGACTTACCCGTAACCAATGCCTGACATGAGATCCAATACACAATCTAGCACAGCTATGGTTCCTGAACCTGTGGAAGTACAAACACAGGAATACCCACAGGGACCTTCCCAAGATGAAACCACTTCTTCAAACCAACCATTAGCAGCTAGGAAACCAACCATGTCATCTTCTCAAAAGGATGTGATGAGTAAAATGAAGAAAAAGGAGGTAACCTTAACAGTTATAACTGAGAGTGGTGAGGATCAAACGGAAACTGAGTCACCTTTGGTCAAGAGATCAAAGAAGAGTAAGAAATCTGAGCTAACCACTCAAACCACCTCTGTATCCTCCCAAAAGGATACAGTTGTAACAATGGGGACTAAACAGACTCTAGATACATCCTCTCAACAAGGTGCGTCTATTTAAAAGAGCATTCACCCCAATGCACCTTGTACAGAGTCTGCACAGCCTGCACCTGAAGAAATTCAAATGTATAGTAGGAGAAATAAGGATGGCACACACAGTGAGGGCACATCTTTTGAAGCTCCCTCATCCATTCAGGGGGAGCGGCCAACACTCACTTTTGAGAAATAACTTCTAATTTCCCAAATTTTTTCTCTACCTATAGCACTTGAATCCAATTCTCAAGTGCAAGCTAAATCTAGTGACTCGGTTCAAGAAACCTTGTTCACCACCCATACACTACATTCAGTTGGTGAGAGGCTACATGTTGGGGTAGACCTTGATGATACCAACAAAAATATGGGGGATTTATCAGTTTTTACTAAAGACCCCATGGATATCTCAAATGCACCTTCATATGTAAATCAGCCTTCACAGGCTGTTAGGTTTGAGGATAGTAGTCCTGAGGGGGAGCTATCTAAATCCTCTCCAATTCAATTAGAGGTTCCTCATATAGGGACAACTCCCCTCAAAACCCTAGTAGAAATTATATTAGCAGTTGATGCTAGGAGTACAATTGCCAATGATCCTGCTATGAGGGAGGCAAGTTTATCACATTCAAGTGATAGTGCTTTGCAAGAAGCACAAGTGTAATAACCCCAATTTTTGGAAAATTTTTGAAACCCTTATGAATAGTGTTTTTGCTGAATGAGAAAACTTTTCATGCCACACTATGTAGGGGTTCTGATATGGATATTCTGAGATTTTATTAGTACTTTATATGGGATATAAGTGTATGTAAAGATCGTCAGAATCCAAATCCGAACACTTTGATTTTTCCCGGAAATACACTAGATACGGAAAGATTGAGAAAAAGGTAACAAGATAAAAAGGATTTAAATTAAAGGATTATAGGAGAGGATCATAAAAGGAATATAATATATTGAGAAAGGTTAAGGGAACCTAAGTAATAAGATCCCGGGTATGATCCCTCAAACGATAAACGAAAACGAAAGTTAAGCGAACCGTATAACAGATCAGCGGTCATTAGGCAAACAATTAGGAAGATAATCAAAGGGATTAGAGAGGATGATGTCACCCAACCAATGAGAAGAGGACAAGGAGGGGAGGATGACATCATGAGGATGATGCAAGCATGACATAAGAGGGAAGGAAATGTGGTGGAATATTAACCACACAAAGTCAAGGCTACAAAGGGAATTAACCAAAAAAACAAGACAAAAAGCAACCAACCAAGCAAAACAAATCACAAAACACCAAACCTTCCATTTCTTCATGAAGCTCTCGGCTTCTTTCTTAAGAAATGGGAAGTCCAAGCTCCTCCACTTGCTATTTTACAAGGTAATTATCCTAGCTTCTCCTAGTTAAGTTACATACTTCCTAGAAATCTTAGCTTCAAAATCCTTTCCTAGCATTTCCTATAAATCATTCAAGAAGATGGTGAATAGTACTTTCTTGAAATTAATTTTTGTGTTCTTGATTTCTTTGAAAGAACAAGCTTGTAGGAGGTTAGATTAAGGCTTCCATGGGCATTCCAAGGACCTTTCATGGATTAAAAGCTTCAAGGAAGGTATAACTATTCATGGTCTTAGATTTAAGTTTTGTTGTTTAGATTTCCTAATGTTTAGATGATGGGTTAGTGTAATGGGTGTGTAATCATGTTTAGAGCTTGTTATGAGTAGTTTAGTTGGTGAGAGGAATGATTATTGTGTGTTTAGAGATTGGTTGATTTTGTGATATTTTTGGAGTTGGAAATCTTGGTTATTAGTTAATGAACTTAAGTAAACTCTTAGTTCATAATTGAGAAATAAGTATGAATTGGAAATATTGAATTGTTGGGGCTGTTGTAGTATGGTATGGATGGATGTTGGTTGTATGAATGATATGTGGTTGAATTGTGGTTGTTTTGAATTGGTTTAAAATTGGGAAATCGCGTAAACATAGCCGTCGTAATGTCCGATTTACTTTAGACTGTTTTTGTTCATATCATTAGGACCCGAGAACCCCCTGCTAGAATATGACCACTTCCATATTTAGATAGCTCATGTTACGATCTTCGTTTTGATATGTAGTTCGTTCGATTCCGATGCACGGTTTAGGAGAAACGACCGTTTCAAATAACGGCGTTTCGCGAACGAAACTTTTCCCCTCGCCTTACTTTGAAACATAGGTTAAAGACCAAAAAGGGTTAATTAATGTATGAAACATTTATGGTAAGTGTGCTAGGCAGTTAGTAAGACACTCACGAAGGAATCGCCTTAAAACTCGTAAAGGTTAAATTATTAAAAATGGTGGAGCCGCGGGTACCCGAGTGACTTAAGCGAATCAGTGAGCGCAAAACAAGCGTTAGAGTCTAAGTTAGTTAAATTATAGATTTACAAGTGACTTTGGTTTAATTCCAACTTACTTGTTGTTTATAGGTTACCAGACTCGTCCCGAGCCATTCGTAACCCCAGTCGCTCAGGCAAGTATTCTATCCGTTATACTGTTGTTGTGATGTATACACTTGTATATGCATTATCTTGCGATAGATGCATGTTGGTTATTTAGCAAATTCTTGCGATATATTGTAGCATGTGATATGGTATATATGCATGCCTGTTTCATATTCTTGAAATATATATCTGTTGGTTCAGTTGGTAATACCTATGCTAGAGGATAGCGGTATCTTGCATATACCCTTAGTATAGGGACCCAAAGGTGAAAATATTTTCTAAAACCGGGAGTCGAGGATCCCGAGTAGATTTTGTATATATATGGATATGGATATATATATATATATATATATGGTCATAGTTTTCAAAACTATTAATCGAATAAGGTTTATTCGATAACTTTAACTTTATTTTATTATTGAATATTATTTCGAATATTATTCGAAGGCGTATGACTCCTTTATATTAAATGAATATTTTTGAATATTCATTCGAGGACTTATGACTCCTTTTATTTATTTATCTGAATATTATTTGAATATTCATTCGAGGGCTTATGACTCAGTTTATATTATTTAATGAATATTATTTGAATATTCATTTGAGGATCTATGACTCCGATTATTTGCTGAAATATATTCTTTATTTTATTAAAGAATAAGGTGTTAATAATCAAACTTATTTTCGATTATTCAAATAAAGATAATACTTTCATATAAGTATATCTTGGGTTATTTAATACTCGTTTCAAGTATAAGTTTTAATACTTCTACTTCAATTATTTTTATAAAAGATTATTCTTTATGGGAATATTATTTAAATAATAATATTCAGTCATTTTCTAAATATTCTGGGGACTGATTTACTTCATTAAATCAGCCTTACTCCAAACACTCTTTAAAGTGTTTTCGAGTCTTCAAAATGATTTTTAAATGTCAGAGCGGATCCCAAAACTCATTTTTTATATTTAAGATCTTCCTTTTTAAAGGGGATTTAAATACTCGCTCAAAACCTGGGGAATCCGGCTCTGTGGTGTATTTTATATTCGCAACGAGGTTGCAGATTTGGTAAGTGAATTGATTACTTGCCCAATGTTCGGGAAGTAAGCCCATCTCATTGAGTCGGCATAAGCGACAGGCCGGGGTACGGTCTATTATTGTGTAAGTGGCTGGGTGGCAGTCCATCAACGCGTGAGGGGCCGGGGTACGGTCTAGCGCGAGGTCCTAATGCGGCCAGGGTGATGACCGGTGAGGAATTCATCCATCTACAGTAGAAAAGGTTACTTATTGGTATCTTTGCCTGATCAGCGAGATATCGGGTTTATGCCAAAATTCTTTTCCTTTCCAAAATTCATTGGATGTTTCAAACTCTGTTCATACTTTACATAACAGAGGTTCCAGGAAATGTTTAAAGGGGTATATATATGTGGATATATATATATATACCGGGACTAAATAAAGTATCTCGTAACTTTATTTCATTCAATAATATTTCAAAGATTGAATCTATTCAAATCTTGTCTTGTAGTCTCATCTATGTGATGAACTTTTGAAACTGGTTATAACTTGAACGGTGGTAGTTCAAGGAGTATTGGGAAAGATATAAGTATATTGGGGTATTTGGTAACCTCATCTTTTAAACTTATATCTAATTAATAATTGTCTTATGAATGACAAAGATTTTCAGAAAAACGTTGAGACAAGGTTAGATGTATGAGATCACCTTGCAACGATATTTTTTTATATATACCGTTATACAATGGGACTTTGTGTATATTATGCATGGAAGAGGACTTCCAATATTTTGAAAAGTATATATGTATATATACTGAATATTTTGCGACTTCATCGCATTAAGATATCAAACTTGGTTCATTTCTTTTGACCAAGACTTTCATGAGTATTATGAGTAGGCTCAAATATTGTAAATCATTATACATATTATTTTGGTGGGCTTGCTGCTCACCCTTGCTTTCTTCTTTCATCACACAACATCAGATAGATAAGATGAACAGGACCAAGCTCCCAATTCGCAAGCGGATAGGAAACGTTCCGCAGCTTTCCGGAAGCGTTCAGGCCGCTGTAGCTGAGGTAGAAATTACCAATAGGCTAAGTTTTCAACTAGTAATGTACCAGACTTATGTATATTATGAATTGTAATAATGGCAAGGAAATGTAAATTTATTCAGAAACCTTTTTAAGGTGTATTGACTTAATTGTGGAATAAAACGACTTGTGATTATTTTTGGATATTCATCTCTGAGACTATAACTTGTGGTGTGTGTGTGTATATTGTGGGGTCACAGTAAAGAGTAGTTGATTGTTTATTAAGATTGGGTGTTGTTAAGGGAAGTGGAACTCGTGACGACCCGGATCCCCGAACCCGGATCTGGGGGTGTTACAGAAATGGTATCAGAGCTAAGCGTTATAAACCTCAGAGATGATGGGACGTTAAGATAATAAGTTCACTAAGATAATAAGAACTCTTGCCAAGTTCATAGTCGGGCTACCTAACGTAGTACTGACAGTTAAAACCCTTATGGGAACCCTTATAAATATCGTGATAGGAGCGTAGTTCGTTATCGTATATGGTAGCGAGACTCCGAACCCTGAGGTTGAGGAGCAACAGCGCGATGATGTTTTATTACTAATTGGAGATCGGATTGTGGATCCGATAGAGCGTCCTAACGCAGGACCGGATGATGTTGATATTGAGGATGTTGTCCTAGAAGGGATAGTTGTTGAGGAGGATCCCATGGAGGATCCTGACAGGATTGGATAAAGGACCACTGATGAATTGATGACCATGGTTTGGTCGACTACCAGAGGTAGGATTGGCCGGTCACTACCGGAGGTTCGTTCAAGTTATAAAGATAGTAGCCCCTTTAACGCGGCTTACTCGTAAGACTGAGAAGTTCGAATGGACAGAGGAATGCGAGAACAACTTTCAAGAACTGAAGCAGAGGTTGGTGATGGCCCCTATGCTGGCGTTGCCGGATGGAAAAGGAGATTTTGTGAAGTGTAGTGATGCTTCGCACAAGGGCTTAGGGTGCGTGCTTATGCAGCACGGTAAGGTAATCGCGTACATGTCAAGACAATTAAGGTAATATGAAATTCGATATCCCCGCTCATGAGCTTAGGCTCGTGGCAATAGTTTTACCCTAAGGATTGGAGGCACTACTTGTATGGAGAGAAGTGCAAGAATTACCTAAGCCATAAGTGCTCTAGTACATTTTCACGTAGAAAGAGCTCAACATATGCCAGAGGAGGCAGTTAGAGCTAATCAAGAATAATGATTGGGAGATTCTTTATCATTCGGGGAAAGCCAATATGGTGGCTGATGCCCTTAGTAAAAAGGAGAGACTCAAGATGATAATGTCTTTTGGAGAGTTTATAAGAGATTTTGAGAAAATGGAAATAGAAGTGAAGGTAACCGGAGCCGGTACCGAAAAGCTGTTTGAGATTGCAATACAGCCCGAATTATTGGAAAAGATCATATTGTGCCAGAAAAAGTTATGAATGAAGGCAGGGAGCCAACAATTAGATAAAAGATTAATATCGAGAAAGATGATAAGGGAATAATGAGGTATTCCTATAGAATTTGGGTTCCAAAAGTTCAAGAGCGTAAGGATGAGAACTTAGATGAGAGCCATAGTTTGAGGAATAAGATTTAGAGCAAACCCTGAACGTGATAGTCAGGGAGGTCGCCATCAAGATAGAAGGAACCCATGACATAATGGAGTGGAAAATGAGGATTTTAAATTAAAAGATGACCCCAATTATGGGGAGTAGGATGAAACATTTCATACTAAGGAAACAGAAAGTCGAGTAAGGAAAGGAGACCCGAGACGGTACTCCTATACGGCAATTCATGGACCTGTCTAAAAAGAACTTAGACTATTATCCCCAACCACCACCCTGAGGAGACAGTGCGGTGAGAAATTCTTTCAGGACCTTTAAATCGCTAAGCTCTCAGAGTTCCAAGGAACAAGCTGACCCAGCCGAGGCAAGAGCCTGGCTAAAGGAAATATAGGAATCATTTGAGATTCTAAATGATTGACGAATCTCAAAAGGACTGTTTTTGTCACTTACCCTCCCAAGAGAGAGACCACCCGTTGGTGAAAGACCAAGAAAGGCACGGAGCCAGAGGTTAGAATAAAACTGATTTAAGTCCAGTCAATTGTTTTCGGGAAAGTAATTCCCAAAGATAAGGAGATAGTGTAAAAGCTTTAGAGCCAGAACAAAGGCAGACAAGTATGATAAATTATGAATCTAAGTTGTAAAAGTTGTCAAGATTCGTTCTGAAGACACGAATCCAGAATGACGGGATGTTTGAAATCAATGCTTATATTGTGATTGGTTTGTGAAATAACGATAAGAGAAAGGAAAATAAAAAGAAACTGAAGTGGAAAGGAATATAAAGGCAATAGAGTTTGAGGAATGATAAAGGAATTGGGTATGAGGAAACCCTAAAGACTCTAGCAATAGAAATAGAAAAGTATGTAATCGTCAGGATGAGGGTGATTCACCATGAGTTAAAATTGCTGGGTGAAGGCATAAGAGATACATATATTTTATCCCTAGTAAGTTGGGAGGATTCGAGGAAACCTTGAGATAATTCGAAGGATAAATAATGAGACGCGGATAGACTAAGGGGATAAGGAAGTAAGAAATTAGGAAAAATTGGATGAAGGAAGTGACCTTCAAGAAGGTGAAATGTAAGACCGGTGGCTTGATACCCAGAAAGGGAGACGCCAGGTATGAAAGATATCCCAACATTGAGGGGACTGTTGAGATAAACAACAAAAGTAAACACGGAATTATTAAGAAGAAGTTCACGTTGAACACGACCAATATCTTCCAGAACATCCTTGTTATCGTTACCAAATTAGGCAAGAAAAGCGGATAACCGTTGTTATCTTTTGGGAGGCCATATTGATTGACCTCATGTTGTATACAGATGATATTATGAAATTAGGCATATACTATCGAGGTGGGAATGATTGAATATGATAATCTATCAAGGAAATATGACTTGATTTATTCGTGGAAGGATGCAGGTACCTTTTAAAGGTGGAATTAAGGATAGAACATTGGTAACTTAAAATGAATCCTAGGGGACTGCATAAAGGTTGGCATGTCACCCTTAATAGGGACAGTATGAGTTTTGACAGTATGATTGGGAAAGGGTTAAGGTAACAACAACCTTTAAGAATCAGTGGAGAAATTTTGCAGAAGTATATAGACAATGGTTCTACTATTAGTAAATGGTGTTGTGATATGCCCTGTATCTAGGGAATACAGGAGGAACGATTGAAGGATAACCTTAGAGGCTTTATAAGGAAAAAGGTAATATTCAAAATTCTCAAGAATAGAAATGTGGATAAAGGAAATATGACGTAATTATAATGATGCCAAGTGGGGCACGTGTTAAACCACGAGAAAGTATGGATCGAACCAGTAATGGTCGAAATTGTTCAGGGCAATTAGGACTTAAGATAAAAAAAATGTTCTAAGTATAATTGAGAGTCAGTCTTGACAGTGATTAGCCTCTAAAGACTGAGGCAATAACTTATGGAAAAATGGTGATTTTTTTTTTACTCATCAGATTTTAAGGAAAGCATTTTCACATAAGCTGTGATTGAAATAAGGTAGAAATTTATTGGAGGTGGTTAATGTGACATTGACTGTAAGGAAATTTTACTATCAGGAAAGGCCAAAGAGGTGGCCGACACTTTAAAGGTAAGAGGATAATTATAGGCGCTCGTGCGAGAGGAATACAGTGATGATGGTTAAAGCTGTGAAGGTTGTATTATGGTTTGGAAGATTGACATTCCTTCTGATGACTGTGCAATACCCGACCGTAATAGTAGTTGGTAAAGGTTTAATTCGCGTAATCGCCATGAGCGGGCTATCTATCTTAGGAGGTCCTATCTTGAGATAAGCCAGGACTATGTTTCAAAAAAAAAAAAAAAAGACTAAACAAACCTTTGAGTTAAGTCTTCTATTGAAGGCATATGATTATGAATGGTATTAACCTGCTATCGTTGCTTTGATTAAAACTCTTCTGCACTTTTATCTGCTTCATGTCATGTATGTATGTCAGGATCAGGAGTGTTCTTCATGAATCAGAAATGGTGATTATGTTACCTCCTTAGAAGGATTTGATACGACATGTATGGACTCCGTATGGTTAGCTATTAAGATTTCATGGAAAGTGAATGATGACAGTGGGTCAGTGGTGGACCATAGTAAGGCAGCAATGATTCTGCGAGTAGTGAGCTGATTACAACCGTGAGAGTTGTATTGGAATGGGTGTTGAGATTGAGTACCACTAATCGGGTCGTGGTAGTGTATAAGTTATCATTGATAGACTAATTAAGTAGAGTATCTACCTGGTGAATAATTATTCTTTCTTATCAATAGAGAGTCGTATTATTATACGAGGAAGGTTGCGGTGCAAGCATAGAATTATAGTAACGATGATGTATAGAATGAGATCCCAGATTCGATTTTCGATGTCGAGGGAGTTTCAAAGGTGATTATGTATAAGCTCGAGGAAGAGTGTGGGTCCATGGAATGATGGACGGAATAGAAATATTTAGGCATGGGAAATACGATGCTATAATACTTGATGCTGATATAAATATGTTTATGTTTTGTTCTCCTATGACAAACCTCTATAATTCAGAGGTAGGTTCCAAGCCAGATATTTTGTGGCAGTATATATATTTTTTTTATATATACAATTCTCTTCAGTTCGTTCTTTTCTCTTCTTTTCATTTCATGTAATCTGAGAAGAACAACCCTTCCAGAAGGGGAGGTATTGCCGAATGACTATCTATCTGTGTGATAGAAGCCTAGTAGGATACCATCTATTGTTTAATTGCTTGTCAAGTACTAAAGGCTGGCCACCTTCTGTACTAACTATGCAATATAACAAGTGTTCATGATCATAGTGATCTCTCAACAAATTCCTTTACTTCTATATGATTGATCAAACTTTGGGAAATAGAAACAGCTGAAAAAGGAGTAATAAGGTTGTGGTAGTATTCGGAATGGAAACACATTCGTGATACTAAGGTTGACGTGGTTATTACAAGGTTATAGAATGCTAACGAGCAAAAGTATAACCAGTATAATATTAGGAACGGAAGGTAGTAGCGATTACGAACTGGAAAAGAATGGGTATTGAGAAGCAGAAGCTCTAATGCTAAAAGCAATAATGAGAGTCTGTGCAATAGACTTGAAAGAATTTGGAATGATCACTTAATTCGGATTGAGTTATCTTACGACAATAGATCATATGTCATTATCGAGATGTCGCCTTATGAGATCCTTGAGGGAAGACAATGTCGATCTCCCTTATGTTAGGATGAAGTTGTAGAGCGCAAGATGCTCGGACCCGCAGTAGTCCAAAGGACCAGGATATGATAGATCGAATCAGAGGACGGCTGGTAGTAGCCCAAGATGGACATGATAAGTATGTTGATTTGACACGAAAGGATAATGAGGATGAAATAGGGGACCTAGTAATGTTATAAGTATCCCTTGGAAAGGATTGATGAGATTCGGAAAGAAAGGAAAACTAAGTCTACAATTTGTTGGACCCTTGGATATATTGAGACGTTTGGGAAGTTAGCATATGAGCTAGCCCTAACCCCGAACATGTAGCAGGTCGTAACGTGTTTCACGTATCAATGTTAAGGAAGTGTAATTCAGATGCCAGATAAATAGAGGCATAGGAGCGCATAGATATGCAACCCGACGTAACCTATATGGAGCAACCAGGAAGGGTTATAGAGTGAAAAGGAACAAGTGCTTAGGAGAAGGATTATCAAACTAGGCAGAGTTTGGTGGTAGAACCACAATGTGGGAAAATTGACTCGAGAGTTAGAAAGTGTAATGCTAAGAAAGTATCCCCATTTGTTTTCTATCTGATTCCGGGACGGAATCCTTTTAAGGAGGGGAGACTGTAATAACCCCAATTTTTGGAAAATTTTTGAAACCCTTATGAATAGTGTTTTTGCTGAATGAGAAAACTTTTCATGCCACACTATGTAGGGGTTCTGATATGGATATTCTGAGATTTTATTAGTACTTTATATGGGATATAAGTGTATGTAAAGATCGTCAGAATCCAAATCCGAACACTTTGATTTTTCCCGGAAATACACTAGATACGGAAAGATTGAGAAAAAGGTAACAAGATAAAAAGGATTTAAATTAAAGGATTATAGGAGAGGATCATAAAAGGAATATAATATATTGAGAAAGGTTAAGGGAACCTAAGTAATAAGATCCCGGGTATGATCCCTCAAACGATAAACGAAAACGAAAGTTAAGCGAACCGTATAACAGATCAGCGGTCATTAGGCAAACAATTAGGAAGATAATCAAAGGGATTAGAGAGGATGATGTCACCCAACCAATGAGAAGAGGACAAGGAGGGGAGGATGACATCATGAGGATGATGCAAGCATGACATAAGAGGGAAGGAAATGTGGTGGAATATTAACCACACAAAGTCAAGGCTACAAAGGGAATTAACCAAAAAAACAAGACAAAAAGCAACCAACCAAGCAAAACAAATCACAAAACACCAAACCTTCCATTTCTTCATGAAGCTCTCGGCTTCTTTCTTAAGAAATGGGAAGTCCAAGCTCCTCCACTTGCTATTTTACAAGGTAATTATCCTAGCTTCTCCTAGTTAAGTTACATACTTCCTAGAAATCTTAGCTTCAAAATCCTTTCCTAGCATTTCCTATAAATCATTCAAGAAGATGGTGAATAGTACTTTCTTGAAATTAATTTTTGTGTTCTTGATTTCTTTGAAAGAACAAGCTTGTAGGAGGTTAGATTAAGGCTTCCATGGGCATTCCAAGGACCTTTCATGGATTAAAAGCTTCAAGGAAGGTATAACTATTCATGGTCTTAGATTTAAGTTTTGTTGTTTAGATTTCCTAATGTTTAGATGATGGGTTAGTGTAATGGGTGTGTAATCATGTTTAGAGCTTGTTATGAGTAGTTTAGTTGGTGAGAGGAATGATTATTGTGTGTTTAGAGATTGGTTGATTTTGTGATATTTTTGGAGTTGGAAATCTTGGTTATTAGTTAATGAACTTAAGTAAACTCTTAGTTCATAATTGAGAAATAAGTATGAATTGGAAATATTGAATTGTTGGGGCTGTTGTAGTATGGTATGGATGGATGTTGGTTGTATGAATGATATGTGGTTTAATTGTGGTTGTTTTGAATTGGTTTAAAATTGGGAAATCGCGTAAACATAGCCGTCGTAATGTCCGATTTACTTTAGACTGCTTTTGTTCATATCATTAGGACCCGAGAACCCCCTGCTAGAATATGACCACTGCCATATTTAGATAGCTCATGTTACGAGCTTCGTTTTGATATGTAGTTCGTTCGATTCCGATGCACGGTTTAGGAGAAACGACCGTTTCAAGTAACGGCGTTTCGCGAACGAAACTTTTCCCCTCGCCTTACTTTGAAACATAGGTTAAAGACCAAAAAGGGTTAATTAATGTATGAAACATTTATGGTAAGTGTGCTAGGCAGTTAGTAAGACACTCACGAAGGAATCGCCTTAAAACTCGTAAAGGTTAAATTATTAAAAATGGTGGAGCCGCGGGTACCCGAGTGACTTAAGCGAATCAGTGAGCGCAAAACAAGCGTTAGAGTCTAAGTTAGTTAAATTATAGATTTACAAGTGACTTTGGTTTAATTCCAACTTACTTGTTGTTTATAGGTTACCAGACTCGTCCCGAGCCATTCGTAACCCCAGTCGCTCAGGCAAGTATTCTATCCGTTATACTGTTGTTGTGATGTATACACTTGTATATGCATTATCTTGCGATAGATGCATGTTGGTTATTTAGCAAATTCTTGCGATATATTGTAGCATGTGATATGGTATATATGCATGCCTGTTTCATATTCTTGAAATATATATCTGTTGGTTTAGTTGGTAATACCTATGCTAGAGGATAGCGGTATCTTGCATATACCCTTAGTATAGGGACCCAAAGGTGAAAATATTTTCTAAAACCGGGAGTCGAGGATCCCGAGTAGATTTTGTATATATATGGATATGGATATATATATATATATATGGTCATAGTTTTCAAAACTATTAATCGAATAAGGTTTATTCGATAACTTTAACTTTATTTTATTATTGAATATTATTTCGAATATTATTCGAAGGCGTATGACTCCTTTATATTAAATGAATATTTTTGAATATTCATTCGAGGACTTATGACTCCTTTTATTTATTTATCTGAATATTATTTGAATATTCATTCGAGGGCTTATGACTCAGTTTATATTATTTAATGAATATTATTTGAATATTCATTTGAGGATCTATGACTCCGATTATTTGCTGAAATATATTCTTTATTTTATTAAAGAATAAGGTGTTAATAATCAAACTTATTTTCGATTATTCAAATAAAGATAATACTTTCATATAAGTATATCTTGGGTTATTTAATACTCGTTTCAAGTATAAGTTTTAATACTTCTACTTCAATTATTTTTATAAAAGATTATTCTTTATGGGAATATTATTTAAATAATAATATTCAGTCATTTTCTAAATATTCTGGGGACTGATTTACTTCATTAAATCAGCCTTACTCCAAACACTCTTTAAAGTGTTTTCGAGTCTTCAAAATGATTTTTAAAAGTCAGAGCGGATCCCAAAACTCATTTTTTATATTTAAGATCTTCCTTTTAAAGGGGATTTAAATACTCGCTCAAAACCTGGGGAATCCGGCTCTGTGGTGTATTTTATATTCGCAACGAGGTTGCAGATTTGGTAAGTGAATTGATTACTTGCCCAACGTTCGGGAAGTAAGCCCATCTCATTGAGTCGGCATAAGCGACAGGCCGGGGTACGGTCTATTATTGTGTAAGTGGCTGGGTGGCAGTCCATCAACGCGTGAGGGGCCGGGGTACGGTCTAGCGCGAGGTCCTAATGCGGCCAGGGTGATGACCGGTGAGGAATTCATCCATCTACAGTAGAAAAGGTTACTTATTGATATCTTTGCCTGATCAGCGAGATATCGGGTTTATGCCAAAATTCTTTTCCTTTCCAAAATTCATTGGATGTTTCAAACTCTGTTCATACTTTACATAACAGAGGTTCCAGGAAATGTTTAAAGGGGTATATATATGTGGATATATATATATACCGGGACTAAATAAAGTATCTCGTAACTTTATTTCATTCAATAATATTTCAAAGATTGAATCTATTCAAATCTTGTCTTGTAGTCTCATCTATGTGATGAACTTTTGAAACTGGTTATAACTTGAACGGTGGTAGTTCAAGTAGTATTGGGAAAGATATAAGTATATTGGGGTATTTGGTAACCTCATCTTTTAAACTTATATCTAATTAATAATTGTCTTATGAATGACAAAGATTTTCAGAAAAACGTTGAGACAAGGTTAGATGTATGAGATCACCTTGCAACGATATTTTTTTATATATACCGTTATACACTGGGACTTTGTGTATATTATGCATGGAAGAGGACTTCCAATATTTTGAAAAGTATATATGTATATATACTGAATATTTTGCGACTTCATCGCATTAAGATATCAAACTTGGTTCATTTCTTTTGACCAAGACTTTCATGAGTATTATGAGTAGGCTCAAATATTGTAAATCATTATACATATTATTTTGGTGGGCTTGCTGCTCACCCTTGCTTTCTTCTTTCATCACACAACATCAGATAGATAAGATGAACAGGACCAAACTCCCAAATCGCAAGCGGATAGGAAACGTTCCGCAGCTTTCCGGAAGCGTTCAGGCCGCTGTAGCTGAGGTAGAAATTACCAATAGGCTAAGTTTTCAACTAGTAATGTACCAGACTTATGTATATTATGAATTGTAATAATGGCAAAGAAATGTAAATTTATTCAGAAACCTTTTTAAGGTGTATTGACTTAATTGTGGAATAAAACGACTTGTGATTATTTTTGGATATTCATCTCTGAGACTATAACTTGTGGTGTGTGTGTGTATATTGTGGGGTCACAGTAAAGAGTAGTTGATTGTTTATTAAGATTGGGTGTTGTTAAGGGAAGTGGAACTCGTGACGACCCGGATCCCCGAACCCGGATCTGGGGGTGTTACAACAAGGGTTTGAGGCCGTTGACCATGACAATAACCCAGTCAAATCCCCTCTAATTCAATTGGAGGTTCCCACTTTATGTGCGGAACAACAACTTGTCAAAATCACAGAGCAATCTGTGAGTAAAATTGTGACTTCAGTCACAGGTGGTTCTGATTCACAACCTTCCACATCTCAATCACACCTCATCTCCCAATGGCTCCAAGATACTGAAAATCAACCTTCTATAATTGAAGATCTTAGAGTTGATCAACTTTAAGGCCTTGCTCAAATCTCACAACAACTACTCATATCTAACATGTCCAATCAGGACTACCAAGCTATCATGCTCTCCTACCAGGATGATGTTGAAGATAATCAAGCAAAAATTATTGATGAAGCTAGTCAGAATGCTAACTATGATGCTTGGTTGGACAAAGAATTCACAATTGAGATCGATGTTGTGTTAGCTAAATTCAGGGAGGAATACATTACAATTCTGGGAAGCAATGTCAGATCCCTAACTCCACAAGAGGTGTATGATGCCATCAATGAAGTCTACAAAGCTCAAATCAAGGCTTTCCACAACTTTGGAAAAGCACTTCAAATCACATTGAATGGACATCAAGACAAAGTCATGAAGATGGTCAGGGAAAAGATGGACAAATCATCCCCTCTCAAACTGAGATAAAAAACCAATTCAAGATCTTCTCACAATAAATGTCAAGGTATGATCTCAGTGGGATTGATAAGAGTGTAAATCAGCTCAAAGAATCCTTTGTAGCCTTGCACAAGGTAGTTCAAGATCACATCACTAAATCTAATGACACAAGGTGGAAGTTGGATCAAATGCACACTGCAAGATACACTCTTTCACCTCTAGTCATGGATGAAATTCAGAAAGTTGTGCAAGCTACATTTTGACCATCTAGTGCTATCTCTACTGCAAGATCCTCTCCACAAGACCTTCAAGAACTCAAGTCACAAGTAGCTTCTCTGGAAATCTCAAATGCATCTCTGAATGCTCAAGTGCAAGCTTTCACTTCACTAGTTCAAAGTCAACAATCAGATACCAAGACTCTGGTGGACTCTCACAAGCATCTCCAAATGCAAAATTCTGTTGTTTTGGGATCCATCATGGGAAAACTCAACATCCCTCTACCATCACTTCCTGAACAGATAAGGCCTGAAATTCCTACTCCCCTTCTCATGCATGCCAACAAGACTGAGGAGATAGAGGCTAGGCTAGCAAAATCAAGATCATCTACTCAACATGTCCAAGGTGCTGAAAAGAGCTTAAGTCAAGAAGTAGATATTGATATAGAGAGAGGTTTATTAGGGCTGCTGAAGGACCAAGTCTGAGAAGGGAATTTGATGAATTGTTCAAGGCTCTAAGAGCTTCTCTCAACAATAACCTATTCACCTACAAAAAGGCCTTGGACAGGAAAATAAATTCTTTAAGGGTGATTATGGTGACCAAAGACAATTTTCAAGAGAAGAGGATGGTGGTCAATATAAATGACTCTAGGGTTGATAGGTGTATACAGGTGTCCCTCAATTATCTTATCTCAAGGAGGGCATCTGAGTTAGACATACTAATAAGCAAAGTTAGAGTGGTGATTCATGAAGACGCTCTCTTGCTACACGAATTGAATAATGCACAAGTGGCTGCTTTTCCAGAAGCTTATCTATAGCCTATCAAGGGGGTAGCATACATCTGTCCTACCACCAAGCACTTCAAACACTTCCAAATCCCTAAACAGTGTGTCATGGCCAACAAGAAGCTTATCATGATTCTGGAGACTGAATTAAAAGCAAAGAAGAATAAGACTTTTGAAGATGAGGAAATGATCAAGCTGTTGAAAAGATATCTAAGAAATCCTGAAGCCAACTTGCCTAAAGCTCAAATCAATAAGGATAATTTGGATGATAATGAGCAGAACAAAGATGATCAAAAATCTTCTGGCTCAAATCCAAGTCAATCCTGTAAGGAAGCTGGAAGCAAGGGTGGAGAGAGAAGAATGATGAGAAGAAGAGAGGAAGTGAGAGGAGAAGTAAAAAGAATCACGATGGCTCAGAACCACGCCAAACCCTAAACATCCAAACACAACTAGCTCAACCTCTACTCAACCTTCCAGATCAACTATCTCAAACGTCAAACCACCTCAAACCTCAAAGCCCAAATTTATATACAGACAAACTGCTAACTCTTTTCTAAAAATTCCAATCACCACAAGCCAAACATCTCTTAAGAAAATCTCAACCTTACCTTCTGTTAAACCATCACACAAAACTCATTTCAAATATGTTGGGAGAAAACCTAAGAAAGCTAAGCCTACTAAAAAAGTTGAGATTACTGAAAAGGCCATCTGGAATTGTTTCAAGCAGAATGATTTTCTACCCTTAAAGTGGTGTTGCTCGGATGAAGACTATTTTCAAAAACTGGCTGAGGAAATAGTTAGAGTCTGGGTTGTCACTCTAAAGGAAGTAAGAATCTACTTTCAAGATGGATCCTTCACTTTTCGAGGCAGCAATTTTATGGACACTCTCTCTCCAACTGGAAATCAAGAGAGTGATAAGTTTGTTGAAGGACAAGGATACTTCTACAAGAGCATGGAGATCAGTTCTAGGTGAATGGTTGATTGCAAGGGAATATAGAAGAGCAAAGAGTAAAGCAGAATATGGGGAGAAAAGGAGGAAATATGATGAGGAAATTGAAATATATATCAAAAGATCTGAAGAACTCAAAGCAAAAGGGATGAGCAGAATCTCCAAAGAGGGAAGATTTCTAAATATAAAAGCTGGCTCATTTTCAAGATTCAGAATTGAAATGTTAGATGGTTATCCAAAGCATGACAGACTTGAACTAATAGAAGCTCTAACTGGGACTCCAATCATAGAGGAAATAGAAATTCTCGTGTATCTAAAGGACCTCTTAAGAGAAGAGTCAAAAGTTCCAGTCTTTGTCTGATGCTTGTAAATTCTCAAATTCAAAATTATCTAATGTACAATTGTTGTAATTGTGTCAATTTTTATATTATTCTTATTTTCCATTTTTAAACTTGGGGTTAGTCTTGTTAACAGGCATGAATTTGTGTTAAGCAATCTTCTCACAAATTGGGGTAGATTGGTGTGCAAGACATGCTTGTACTCTAACAAGACTAAGTCAAATTAACAATCCTAAGTAAGTTGTATTGTAATCTTAATTTGTATTTTGTACTTGTAACATTTAAAGTCTGTAAAAATGTCAAAGGAGCTGACTGAAGTCTTTTTCTGTAAACAGTGTCAAGCCTAAGAATTCTATCTGGAAGAAGATCAAGAAGATCATGCCTCAGAAGAATTATGAAAAAGCTTGAAGTTGAATAAATCTGTTTTGAGAAAAATACTCTAAGTCAAGATCTCTATAAGTCACAGATTTAGTGTTATAGAGAAGTCATTCGAGAACTCCAAAATGACTTATAGAGAACTCAGGAAATCTACTAGAAACCCCAGAGATATCGACAAGCCAAATTGAAGACATGAAGATTGGAGATGTCGACAAGTCATTTCTTCACTAGAGAACTTAGAGTTATCGACAAGTCAACATTTATTAGAGAACTCTGAGTTATTGATAAGTCAAATTCCAATAGAGAACTCAGAGATATCGATAAGCAAAATTCACTAGAGACTCTGAGTTATCGACAAGTCAAATTTGACTAGAGAACTCTGAGTTATCGACAAGTCAATAAGCCACTAGAGAACTCAGAGATATCGATAAGTCAAGTGAAGATATGAAGACTAAAGATCTCGACAAGCCAAATTCTCTTATAGAGAACTCAGAGACCTGTACAAGTCAAATTAACTATGGAGTACTAGGGATCTCGATAAGCCAATATACTTATCGAGATGTCAAGTTCTCTATAGACCAAACTGGAGATCTCGAGGTAAAATCTCAAAGTACAAAATTGCAGACCAGTTCAATATCCAAGATTAACTATCAACAAACAATCCAACCAGCTGGATTGACAATTCTACAAAAAGCAGCTTGAAGAGTGTGCAAGATCAATGATGAAGATTAACTGACAAAGGAAGATCAAAGTTAACACAGTGTGCAAAGATTTACTGAGCCAGAAATTGAAGATATACTTTTCCTAAAATGGAAATGACAAGTGACAGTTTACTAAAGTTTAAAGAATTTTCTTATTATGCACTGTGTAAATTAGAAGTTAACTATCTTATAAAGTTAACACTGGTCCTTTGTTAGAAGTAACAATTTAGATCAGGAACTCTTGTATTCTCTCAAGAAAGAAGCTAAGCTCTTTATCAACAAAGAGCCTAAAAATTTTGTAGCAAAACATTTTTAATTTTAATATAAAACTAAGTAAGTTTTGAAAGATCTGTGTTCTTTATTATTGCATGTTAAATTTGTGCATTAACATATTTCCCTAAAAGATTTGATTTACTTTGTTCACAACAAAAATAGTTCAAGAAAAGCTTAAAACACTAAAACACATTTACCCCCTGTGTGTAAATCATTACCTAAAAATTCTAAGTGTTGGTCAATGAAGAAAGCGCAAGAGCGTCGGTTGGAGACGGAAAAAACGTGTATACTGCGTTGGATGTGCGGTCATATAATGGTGAATCGTATACTGAAAGCCACCTGTCGACGAACGTTAGGTGTTATGTCCATCTCCAAGAAAATGCAGAATAGTCGATTACATTAGTATGGCCATATTCGGAGATGGCGTACATCAATACCAGTTCTAGGGGTTGAAGGTATCTTATTAAGGGAAAAAATAAATAGAGGTAGACCTCGTAGAACTTGGGTGTATCAACTGAATTTGGATATGCAGGCCTTAAATCTCACAAGTGACCTGATATTAAATAGTTTTCTTGGAGATGATGTATTCAAGTTGTTGAGGTTTTGTCTAGTGGGTTAGAAATGATTCACCTATAAAGTTTTTTTTTTATCTTTTGCGAATATGTTTAACTCCGTGTAGGTAAGTCTCATGTGAATACAATCACAAGCTTATGTATTGTCTCATTCAATTTATACTTTTTATCTCTTTAATATTGATGCTTAGTGTTTATATGTATTAATATATGTCACACATGTCAGCATATATCACTCACTGTATTTATCGTGCACTAAGCCGGGGGTCTTCACGGAAACAACATCCCTACTTTTTACAATGGTGGCATGGTCTGTGTAAATCTTACCCTCCTCAGAACCTGCTTTAAGCGGGATATACTGTGTATGTTTGATTTAGTTTGGACATTATTAACCATCCGATTTGGTCAAACGTCATCTTATATGCCATTCCCTTAAATTGGCACAAAAAGTCATCGTATATAACACAAATTCATATATTAAAACCTTAAAATATATATTATTTAATATATATATAATTTAAATAATATATTTTGTTTAAAATAATTTAAAATTAATGACATGAATGTTATTAAATAAAAGAAAAATATATATATTATTTTAAATGAAATGATAAAAAAGTGTTCATAAAAACTAATAAAATCAAATAAAGAATCATTTAAAACAACCATTACTGAAAATTAACTCCATTTAAATTCAATAACCCAAAAATTAAAAGTCATCAATTAATACAAAAACATAAAGATTCCATTCAAAATAATAAAAATGTAATAAATGTTACCCCCTCCATCCCACTGAATTATTTACATTGGGGGACGGGGAATTGTCACGCATTTTAATGCTCCCGTAAAGCATGGTTCCCTAAATAATTTTAAATATTTTTTTCTTTTAAATAAAAATATAATGTTTAAACTTTTATACATAAAAAGAAAATTCTAAAAATAATTTATAGAACTATACTTTATAGTAGCCTTAAAATGCGTGTCAAACATGAGGAAAAAGTACGTAAAGAATCCAATGGGACAGAGGGAGTATCATTCAAGACATTACAAAAAGAATAATTGCATTCCTTTCAAAACTAAAAATACAAATACGATATTTAATAGTATTAAATAGAATCAGATTCTGACATTCAAAAACAGTAACTGATATTTAAAAATTGTTCTCGTAAAAAAATATGGAAACTTTCAATATAAACAAAGATTAAAAATTAATAATAGAATTAAGATGACTCTTAAAGTTAACCCAAAATATAACAAAAGCAAGAAAATTATATTTAATTAAATGATTCACACAAATAAATACCCAAGATAAGAATAATGTTAATGTTTAGAAAGACACAAAATTTAAGTATAAACTACGCTATAAACAAATACCAGTATGACCCGTAGAGAGATTTCCAATGATGTGAAGATAAATATAATCTAATCAGACTAGTTTTTTTATATCAATTAAGATAATTAAAAAAACTATGATACACACATAGATGAATGTATGAACACAAAACACAAGCTGTGAAATACATGTTTATTGTATGTAAATTTATGTTTTGTCAACTGCGCACACCTTTCACATAAATTTAAAAAATGACATGCATTTAATAATAATCAACAACAAATATAGTCTAACCAATACTTACATAAACTCTAAAGATATATAAAGGAATTCCTGGATTTGGATTTAACTAGTAAGAGGAGAAGAAATAAAAACTTAACAAAATAAAAGAGAAAATTTGTACTTTATTTCTCATTTACTTTATTTTATATTCATCTTGTATATTCTCGTTAATCATAATTTTATAGAATTGTATTTTAAATAAATAAATTCGTACTTGTGTCACAATCGGTGAATGTTTTTATCCAAATATGAGGTGTCATTTATGATGGCGTTTGGACCATATATATTGGTGTTATAGGTCGTTGATGAAAATGTTGTGTCATTTTATGTGACTTTTATTTTATTTTATAGAATAGCTAAACTTTCTTGAATGAAAGAAAATCCTTCCATGGATTATAACTCTGTACGAGTATGTACACCCTAACAAAAAATGAGAAAATTCAAATATTTCATACAATATAAAAATCAATAAATACAAATCACTTCGTTAGCAAACCACGTGATAATAATTAAAATGAGAGCTTCAATTCATAGCAGCAACCAACACTAATATCTAAAACACATTCACCCCATGCATTGTATTCAATATCTAACAAGTGGTATCAGAGCAAAATCTGAAAGTAAACAGATCAATATCTTAGAAGAATGAATACACAAAAGATAAGCAGTATAAAGATACCAACCTTTGATAAAATCAACTACAAATTATGGAAAAAAAGATGATGATGTTTCTAAGGATGGCCAACACCTTGTACATCCAGATTCTGAAGAATGGACCTTTTACTCCTATGGAAAGGATTTAAGAATTTACAGATGGAGACATGGTCATCCCAGCTCATTATGGTCCTAAAGATCCTTCAAAATAAACAGAAACTAAGAAAGAAAAAGTCTCTCTTGACATTGGCCTACAATTAATTCTGATAGAGTCACTTGACAATGTTATGTACCACAATATTGTCAACTGTGACATGTTAGTCGCTAAACATATGCTAATAATACACGCAAGTATACGAGTTCGCAAGTAGTTTAGAATCTTTTCTAGTTCGTTCCCACGGAGACTGTATTGGTTAACTAATTAATTCACGCACTTAAGCAACACTATATGGTTATTATTCAATGCTAAGACGATAACAATTTGAGGTTGTTTATAACTAAGAATTAAACTAATAATTATAACTACGAAAATAAGATTGATCGAATTAATAAGTATGATAAACATGTGATTCTAACTTCATTAAATACTTCATTCAATAGCCTTATGGTTCTTAACCTTAGCATGTAATGGTGATGACACTAATCAGATAACACGAAACTGATAAACGCCAACTTTCGTTGCACGAGTACCATACCACCAGACATCCACAAAAGAGATAGAAGCTGAATAGTCACCAATTATATTGAGACCCTATATGTCTATAGAATTTGACAACATAACGGTTTAAGCACAAGTTATCTATCTTGATTACATAGGGCAAGTAAGATGGTTAAAATTACCTACGAATCTTGCATAACAAATACATGAACCTATGCTAGCATGACAAGTTCGAAATCCTTAAATTCACTTTCGCTTCATTAAGAATTAACACACTATCTTATAAGTTCACGACGCTCATAAGACGAATATGCACAACCAACACTGGGACATCATACAATCACCACATACTAAGGCATCAAACAATTTAACTAAAGAAATCCATAAATAAATCCGTTAGAACCCCATGATAACAATTTGCCCATAATCGGACTCATCATCAACGTAGGTTACGATGAAAGCATGGTATATAAAACGTAGTCTTTATAACGAATAAATAAAACCAAGTACAAACAAGAGTATAGGTTCAACAAAACAAGAAACGAGCATCCAAGATTACAACTCAAAACAAAGATTCACAAGAATAAACTAGATCGTCTTCGCCTTTGTTGAATTGTGCTATAGGTCTCTTGTCGTCTTCTCCTCGTGTTCTGGTAAGTCTCCTTATTAAAAAACGATCTTGAGTTATCAATATATAGCAGCCCAATCAACCCAGGAGTCCAGAAAATAGAATTGTACTAGAATCATGATTTTATTATCCCGACACGGCGCGGCCGCGTGCTTCATCAGCGCGGGAAATGAAATCCAATTTCTCCAATTGTTAAATATTCATGTCTTTTATTATTAAGAGAATACCCTAAAGTCCAAATATAAACAAGCGATTAAACCTCGACAATCAAACAAATCATGACTATGACCTAACACTCTAGCAACCTATAAGACTTAGTAAAATACAAGTGTTTCTAGCATGCAAATCAATCCAATAAGACTCAACATCACCAAATATGACATCAATACACTAGCATCAATATCACAAGTTAATCAGAAAATTATCTAAGAGATCATGTTATAATGCAAATGCATGAAATTACATGAACAAAATATCATAAAACTATCAAAAAAAAAATACATGGCAAAATATGCAACTATATGAAACAAAACTATCATGAACATGCAAACTATATGCGACTCACACAAACTAAATTTCTTCAACTACTACCCCCAAACTTAAAATATTCATTATCCTCAGTGAAGGCAATAATAAGGAACCAGGCATACCTACTGTGAATCCAAATCATCACCCTCAACGGGTGGAGTGTCAGGCGTGTCTGGAGGCGGATACACTGAATCCTCACCAAAAACTAGCCACTGGATGTCAACACCGGTGGCTCAAAAAGCTATCCCAAGTGCTTGGGTGAGATCATGTGCAAACCGACTATAGATGTCGTGCATCGCATCCAACCTCCTCACGAGACGCCTATACTGCGTCGAACTCAAACCAGCTCTCATCTCTGCTCCTGCTGTCTCCTGCTGCTGCTGCGACGAACCAACCCCCTCTCCATACTAAGTTCTCCAAGCTGCTCGGCGGGCATGCTGAGAACCTCCTGCAGTAGCAGCCTCCATGGGCACACCGCCTGAAAAATGATCATATGAATAACCAAGCCCCTTAGGATCAGGCTTCCCTCTATACCACTCATGCATGCTCTACAACGTAGAACTATCAATAGGAGCATTGGGAAGCTAAAGTTGCTCATGTGCTGGCCAATGAACTCCAACCGCCACGCACAACTTCGTCACAACTGACGCGTACAAAATAGCACATGTAGTACCTCCCCTCAAGAATCTCAAAATCCCCTGATATATCACCATCCTGAAGTCAATGTAATCACCCTGCAGAATACTTCATAGTAGACGAGCACGCTACACAGTAATCTCATGCACATGCGAAGATGGCATGATGTTAGCACAAATAAATGAGTTCCAAGCCCGTGCAAACATGTTCATGCATGATGCAGGGAACGTGGAGTAATCAGTAGTGCCCCTCTTGAACTTCCGATTAGTCTCAGGCACACAGAGAGTAGCAACGATGAGATCCAAATCAAAGTTCTCCGGAGTCTTATCGTTCCAAGTGTCCTGACCCACCTTCCTCGCGGGCTACTCAATCACCGCCCTGATAGCATCATCACTGTACTCTACAGTCCTCCCCCTCACCACCGTGAAGCCATTCTTCACCGCCTTGGCATTTGCATAGAACTTCCGCACAACACTCATGGGCACAGCAGCGGGCACCTCACAAAAAGAAACCCAGCCCATCTCGAGAATCATCTCTAACAGCTTACCATCCTTCCTTGATGGCAGAAAACCTCGCTCCTTAGCAATAGGCTTCGAGAGAAGCCTAGTGTACTCCTCCTCAGCCTCAGGAGTAGAAAACCTGGGCCTCACACCATCCGTAGATGAAAAGTCGGTGGTGTTGCTTCCAATTTGTGTTCTTTGTCTCTTGGGTGCCATCGGGATTGAAGAAGAAAGAATAAAAGCTTAAGTGTTTAGAGAGAATTTGTGTTAAGAGGTTGTGAATTGGTGGAGAAGTTGTGTGTAAGTGTATGTATTTATAGGTGGAGAGGTATATATTCTTTAAGGAAAAGAAGTGAGAATTGATTATGGGAATCGTGGTAATAAGGGAATTGATTAAGAGAGGGAATTATGGGATGTGGAAGAGTAAAAATCGGGTTGGAATTGATTTTTGGTTAAAAATCTCGATTTTACCTTAAAACTGTCGTTTTAATTTTTTTTTCGAACAGAGACCTGGCGCCGCCGCACGCTGAGACAGCGCGGGCGTGCTCACTTTCTGGAAAACTGGCGCGGGCGCGCGCTAGAATAGCGCGGGCGTGCTTGTTCAGCGCAGGCGCGCGCAGCTTCTGTAGTTGGCCCTGAATTTTTCCTTTTTCTGGTTTTTTTGTGTGTTTTTCTTTTCTTCTTGCTTCTTCTACCTACTAATGTACAACATACTTGGGTTGCCTCCCAAGAAATGCTTCTTTTATGTCGCTAGCTCGACGTAGAGTCTTGTGATCAAATGGACAATAAAACGGCACTAACTACCTCGCGGTTTGCCGTGTCACCATAATAATGCTTCAACCTTTGACCATTTACCTTGAATGCTTGGCCCGAATCATTCTCAAAAATTTCCATCGCTCCATGTGGAAACACAATTTTGACAATAAATGGCTCTGACCATCTTGACTTCAACTTTCCAGGAAAAAGACGGAGACGAGAGTTAAATAAAAGAACTTGTTGCCCCGACACAAATGACTTGAGCATTAGACCCCTATCATGCCACCTCTTGTCTTTCTCCTTATACATTTTGTTGTTCTCATAAGCGTGAAGTCGAAACTCGTCAAGTTCATTCAATTGAAGCATCCTCTTAGTTCCAGCTGCATCCAAGTCCAGATTCAACTTCTTCAAAGCCTAATATGCCTTATGCTCGAGCTCCACAGGCAAATAACACCCCTTACCATAAACCAACTGAAACGACGACATTCCTAATGGAGTCTTATATGCTGTTCTATACGCCCAAACAGCTTCATCAAGCTTCAAAGACCAATCCTTCCTTGATGGACACACAACTTTCTCCAAAATACGCTTGATCTCTCTGTTAGATACCTCAGCGTGACCATTCGTCTGAGGATGATAAGCCGTAGCAATTTGATGATTCACATTATACCTTTTCATCATAGCAGTGAACTTGCGATTTCAAAAATGCGACCCCTCATCACTGATTATGACTCTTGGAGTTCCAAACCTTGTGAATATCTGCTTGTGAAGAAAATTAAGCACCACATTTTCATCGTTTGTTGGCAACGCCTTAACTTCAACTCATTTCGACATGTAATCAACTACCAACAAGATATACTGATTATTATAAGATGAGACCAATGGCCCCATGAAGTCAATTCCCCAAATATTGAAGACCTCAACCTCGAGAAGTATATTAAGAGGCATCTCATCCCTTTTAGATATATTACCCACACGTTGACATCGATCACATTTCAAAACGAACTGATGAGCATCTTTAAACAACGTCGGCCAAAAGAAACCTGCTTGAAGAACACGAGCTGTTGTCTTTTCTCCACCATAATGTCCTCCATAAGCCGTTGAGTGACAATCTCGCAAGATTTCCCCCCGTTTCGCTGTAAGGAATATATCTCCTGATAATTTGGTCAGCTCCTTGGCGAAAAAGAAACGGCCCATCCCACATATACCACTTCACCTCATATAGAAACTTCTTCCTTTGAGCATAAGATAAGTTGGGAGGCATGATATTACTCACAAGGTAGTTCACAATGTCTGCAAACCACAGTTCTTCTTGTTGCACTCCAAACAGTTGCTCATCGAAAAAAGACTCATTTATCAATGTCTTATCCAATGAAGTAGCATTAGGATTTTCTAAACGCGAGAGATGATCAACGACTTGATTTTCAGTTCCCTTTTTGTCCTTGATCTCTAGTTCAAATTCTTGGAGCAAAAGAACCCATCTGATTAATCTAGGCTTCGAGTCCTTCTTTGAGACGATATATCGAATTGCGGCGTGATCCGTGAAAACTGTCACCTTAGTTCCAAGTAGATAATATCGAAATTTCTCAAAATCATAGACAATAGCTAAAAGCTCTTTCTCCGTAGTAGTATAATTCCGTTGGGCATCATTTAGGGTCTTACTAGCATAGTAGACCGCATGAAATATGTTGTTCTTCCTCTTCCCGAGAACTGCTCCAACTGCATAGTCACTTGCATCACACATCATCTCAAAAGGCTCATTCCAATCAGGTGCAGTTATGACCTGTACCGTGATTAAACTCTTCTTCAATGTCTCAAAAGCTGCAAGGCACTCGTCATCAAACTTGAAAGGAACATCTTTCTCTAACAGACTGCACAAAGGCTTTGAAATTTTTGAGAAGTCTTTGATGAAACGCCTGTAGAAACCCGCATGACCAAGAAAACTGCGAATTCTCTTAAAAAATAGGTGGAGGAAGATTCTCAATGACCCCCACCTTGGCCTTGTCCACCTCTAGACCTTTACTAGAAACTTTGTGCCCGAGAATGATGCCATGTCGCACCATAAAGTGACATTTTTCCCAATTGAGAACCATATTGGTCTCAACACACCTCTTGAGAACATGTCCAAGATTTTACAAGCATTCATCAAAAGAATCGCCAAAGACTGAGAAGTCATCCATGAACACCTTCACATTCTGGCCAATCATGTCAAAAAAGATGGCCATCATACATCTCTGAAATGTGGCTGGCGCACCACACAGACCAAAAGAAACCCGTCTGAAGGCGAAAGTACCAAATGGACAAGTGAAGGTAGTTTTCTCCTGATCTTCTGGAGTGATACAAATCTGATTATAACCCGAATAGCCATCAAGAAGACAATAGTAATCATGACCAGCCAACCTGTCAAGCATCTGATCAATGAAAGGCAAAGGGAAGTGATCCTTCCTAGTGGATTTATTCAGCTTCCTATAGTCCATGCAAACTCTCCACCCCGTGACTGTCCTTGTAGGAATAAGCTCAATCTTCTCATTTGCTACCATAGTAATTCCACCTTTCTTCGGAACATATTGAACTGGGCTTACCCATGAACTGTCAGAAATAAGGTAGATAATCCCTGCATCTAGCCACTTAAGAATTTATTTCTTCACTACTTCCTTCATGATAGGATTAAGTCTTCTTTGCTGCTCGACCGTAGGTTTGCTACCTTCCTCTAACAGAATTTTATGCATACAGTAAGAAGGGTTGATTCCCTTGATATCTGTTATAGTCAATCCGATTGCCGACTTGAACTCTCTCAGAATCCTCAAAAGCTTTTTCTCATCACTACCTGAAAGTTCAGATGCAATAATAACAGGCAGAGTAGATGCATCACCTAAAATGCATACCTCAAATATTCAGGTAAAGGCTTAAACTCAAGAGTGGGAGCTTCCTCAATAGAAGGCTTGATGCGTTTAGGAGCTTTGTTCAATTCCTCCATTCTAAGAGATTCAAAAGGCATATCAATTTTTCTTTTCCAGGGAGAAGCATTCAAATATTGCAAATGTTCTTCACCTTCATCATCTTTACTATCTGAATTCCCCAACAAGGCTTTCTCTAAGGCATCAGACCTTAGCAATTGATCAAGTTCCGATGTAACCACCGAATCGACCGACTTCACCTTTAAGCACTCCTCATTATCAGTAGGAAATTTCATAGCATTGAACACATTAAAAGTAACATCCTGATCCAGAACTCGCATTGTGAGCTCACCCTTCTACACATCTATCAAGGTTCGTCCATTCGCCAAGAAAGGTCTTTCCAAGATTATGGAAATCTTCTTATCCTCCTCGAAATCAAGAATTACGAAATCAGCAGGAAAGATGAGTTTATCAACCTTGACCAAGACATCCTCCACAATACCCCGCGAATATGTAATAGAAAGGTCGGCCAACTGCAAGGTCATATAAGTCGATTTGGGATTAGGTAAGTCCAACTGCTTGAAGATTGACAAGGGCATCAAATTGATGCTAGCTCCCAAGTCATATAAACATCTTTCAAAAGACACTTTTCCAATAGTACATGGAATAGTGAAGCTTCCTGGATCTTTAAGCTTCGGAGGCAACTTCTGTTGTAGCACAGCACTACATTCCTCCGTGAGAGCGACTGTCTCTAAATCATCTAGCTTCACCTTCCGAGAGAGAATACCTTTCATAAACTTTGAATAACTAGGAATCTGCTCGAGAGCCTCGGCGAAAAGGTTTGTTGATATGAAGTTTCTTGTACACCTCCAGAAACTTCTCAAATTGCTTGTCCAGCTTTTTCTTCTGCAGCCGCTTGGGAAAAGGCGGTGGAGGATAGATATGTTTCTCCCATGTATTACCCTCAGGTGGAGTGTGCTCAACAGTAGTCTTCCTTGGTCCCACTTCTTCATCCTACTGTGCTACTTCTTTCTCAGCCCCAACTTCTTCAGTCAACTCTAGAGTTTGTTCGGGATTCATAACATTTCTAAACCTTAAAGTGATTGCCTTTACCTGCTCCTTAGCTTCCCTTTTTCCTGGCACTTCAGTGTCACTAGGTAATGTACCAGGCTGACGATTTAGCAAGGTATTGGCAATTTGCCCAATTTGATTTTCCAAGGTCTTGATAGAAACAGCTTGACTCTTGCACATAAGCTTCAACTCTCTAATTCAAATTTTTCATTGGCTTGTTACATTTGGAGTTGCTGTCTAGGTGCATACTGTGGTTGCTGAAAATCAGGGGGGTTGTACTGTTTAGCTGGGTACTGCTGATAAGGCCATTGAACCGCATTCTGAGCATTGCTCCAACTGAAATTAGGATGATTGCGGTTGGTGGGATGATAGGTGGTTGGCACTGGTTGCTGCGATGGCTGGAAGTTGCTCACAAACTGAGCTGATTCACTAGACATTACGCACTGATCAGTCTCATGGGCACCAGCATAAAGCTCACAGACACTAGCAATTTGATTTACTCCATAATTAGCCAAAGTGTCCACCTTCATCGTCAAATCCTTAAGTTGGGCAGCGATAGCAGTAGCTGCGTCCAACTCCAGAATTCCTGCGACTTTCCCCTGAGTCATTCTCTGGAAAGGATTCTGGTACTCATTAGCTGCCATCAGTTCAATAAGTTCATAAGCTTCATCGTAGCGCTTAGCCCACAAGGCTCCTCCTGATGTTGCATCAAGCGTGGGTCTAAAAGTAGCACCCAATCCATTGTAGAAGCAATTAATAATCATCCAATCAGGCATTCCATGGTATGGGCACTTCCTTAGCATCTCCTTATATCAATCCCAAGCTTCACACAGAGATTCCCCTGTTTGCTGAGCAAACGGGGTAAGAGCATTCCTGATTGCAGCAGTCTTCGCCATGGGGAAGAATTTAGTGAGAAACTTTTGCGCGAGATCCTCCCAAGTGGTGATAGATCCTGCTGGTAGAGAGTGTAACCAGCACTTAGCCTTGTCCCTCAGAGAAAATGGGAAAAGGCGTAGCTTGATAGCATCTTCAGTCACATCATTGAATTTGAAAGTGTCGTAGATCTCGATGAAATCCCCGATGTGCATGTTGGGGTCTTCAGTAGGAGAACCCCTAAACTGAACTGAGTTCTGTATCATCTGAATCGTGCTTGACTTGATCTCAAAAGTGTTAGCCCTGATGGCCGGTCTGATGATGCTTGACTGAATGTCATTAATCTTAGGCTGAGAATAGTCCATCAAAGCCTTCGAATTTTCTGCTTGATCTCCCATCGCTACTACAACTGGTTCTTCGACTTTCTCTTCTTCTTCTACCTTATTTTCTTCCTCAAAAACTTCCTTACGAACTACCATAACTTCTTCCTCGGCTTTATCTAGTGTTCACTTACGATTACGCGAACGCGTATGCATACACCCTCACTAGAGTACCTGAAATAAGACAAGGAAACAGATAAGTAACAATGTCCGAGTCAATGAACTTTAACGACCACTGATGGAAAGCACATAAACTATCAATTAACACTGCAGTCCCCAGCAGCGGCGCCAAAAACTTGATAGTCGCTAAACACACTCTAATAATACACGCAAGTATACGAGTTCGCAAGTAGTATAAAATCTTTTCTAGTTCATTCCCACAAAGACTGTATTGGTTAACTAATTAATTCACGCACTTAAGCAACAATGTATGGTTATTATTCAATGCTAAGACGATAACAATTTGAGGTTGTTTATAACTAAGAATTAAACTAATAATTATAACTACGAAAATAAGATTGATTGAATTAATAAGTATGACAAACATGGGATTCTAACTTCATTAAATACTTCATTCAATAGTCTTATTGTTCTTAACCTTAGCATGCAATGGTGATGACACTAATCAGATAACACAAAACTGATAAACACCAACTTTCATTGCACGAGTACCATACCACCAGACATCCACAAAAGAGATAGAAGCTGAATAGTCTCCAATTATATTGAGACCCTATATGTCTATAGAATTTGACCACATAACGGTTTAAGCACAAGTTATCTATCTTGATTACATAGGGCAAGTAAGATGGTTAAAATTACCTACAAATCATGCATAATAAATACATGAACCTATGATAGCATGGCAAGTTCTAAATCCTTAAATTCACTTTCGCTTTATTAAGAATTAACACACTATCTTATAAGTTCACGACGCTCATAAGACGAATATGCACAACCAACACTAGGATATCATACAATCACCACATACTAAGGCATCAAACAATTTAACTAAAGAAATCTATAAATAAATCCATTAGAACCCAACGATAATGTTTAGCCCATAATCGGACTCATCATCAATGTGGGTTCCGATGAAAGCATGGTATTAAAAACGTAGTCTTTATAACGAATAAATAAAACCAAGTACAAACAAGAGTATAGGTTCAACAAAATAAGAAATGAGCATCCAAGATTATAACTCAAAATAAAGATTCACAAGAATAAACTAGATCATCTTCGCCTTTATTGAATTATGCTATAGGTCTCTTGTCATCTTCTCCTCGTGCTCTGGTACGTCTTCTTATTAAAAATTGATCTTGAATTATCAATATATAGCAGCCCAATCAACCCAGGAGTCTAGAAAATAGAATTATAATAGAATCAGAATTTTTATTATCCCGACACGGCACGGCCGCGCGCTTCATCAGCGCGGGCACGCTGGCTTTCTGTACTTCGGCGCGGCCGCACGCTTCATTAGCGCGGGCGCGCTGGGCTTCTGCCAGAAATAACTTCTTTTCTTTTTCTTTTTCTTGCAGCTTCGATCCGGCATCAATGAGCTTTAATTCAACACCACCTAGACACCATATTAGCACCAAAACAATGCTAATTCACCTGATTCACAGATTAATGCCTGTAATGCAAAAACACTAGAAAACACGTTAAAACACTTACAAAATTGAGTACAAATGCATCAATCCAAAGCTTATTAGAGCATAATAAAGTGTCATAAATGCCACTTAACATGACACAGCCAAGCAAATTTGAGAGAAGATTGAGATATTTTGTGAAGGTACAGAGGAAGTTAGATCAAATCAAAGGAAAAAACTGGTGTCTCAGTATGAGGGTTTTATGGCAAAACCAAAGGAGAATGTTATTGATGTATTTGAAAGATTCAACAAGCTCCTTAATGACTTGCAGCTTCATGACAAGTACTATGAAGTTGAGGAGGTTAACTTGAAGTTTTTACACACCCTACCTGACCATCTTGAACATAAAATATCAGGCATAAGAGAAGGAAGAGACTAGAGCAGGATAACACTGGAGGTCTTATATGGGATTTTGAAAACATATGAATTGGAAATGATTCAAAGATAATCCTTAAGAACTCGTCAAGGGCACATTGTTGATGGAACACGTACACTAGTTGTTGATGACAACAAGTCATCTGATGATGAACTAGAGATCCAGACTCCAATTGTCTCAAGTATTAAGCAAAAGAACAAGGAACCAATGAAGCAAGTTATTCTGGAACTTGAAGAAGATGAGTTCTGTATATTGGATGAACTGATGAGTTAGATCAATCCATGGCTTATCTGGCCAGGAAATTCTCTAATATTATAGTGAAAAAACCAAAGTTCTTCAAGATTAAAGGACATACATCTAACAAGGACAGTAGCTGGAAAGAAAAGGGATAGTACACTCTCGGTGGCAAAAGTGGCTACAAGACTGGATATGTTGACAGATCAAAAATAAGGTGCTTCAATTGTGATGAATTGGATCATTTTCCTACTGAATGCATGAAGCTTAAAAGTATGAAGAAAGATAAAGCTTATCTTGAGTTGGAGGCAAAGTATGAAGCTCTCTTGAAGAAGTAACAAGGTAAAGCTTATATTGCAGAAGGAAATAGTTAGGATGATTCTGATAATGATGAAGATGAGGAGGTTGGAACTATGCACTCATGGCCTTGGAGCAAGGAGAGTCATCCTCATCAAAATTAGAGGTAACAACTCTTACTACTATTGATTTAAATATAAGTTAATATAAAGAGACTGTTGAAAATATAAGCATAGAAATGTTCCACATCCATACTAGCATGGTGGCAGCTACTGAGGAGGTTAGTAGGCTGTCAAAAGCTAACGAGAAGCTTGATATTGAGAAACAAGATTTAGAATGGCAGCTTGTTGAGCTTGAAACTGTCGAGCAGGAAAATGAATATCTAAAGAACAAGTTAAAGTGTACTAGTGAAGTGGAAGTTGTGTTGAGAGAAAAGATAGAAAAGAATGAAGTAAAGTTGAAGTCTTTTAGGAATGCTTCTCAGTTAGTTGGTCAGTACCATAAGAAGAACAAACCATGTGCTAATATAACCATTGGCCTTGACTATGATACCTTGAACAACAATAAGAAGAATGAAGGTGACAAGGGCAAACAACGGTAAATGAAGATGTCCCAACTATGCTGAGAAAGGTTGATTCACCTTTGTTCAAGGCATGTGAAGTCAATTTCAGTGAAGAGGAGTTGGTCATCAAGCAAAAACTTGCAGATGAAGATAATGAAATGAAAAATAAAGAAACCTCAAAGAAAGAAGAAGCCCATGGTTAACTAAGCCCCTAAGACACCTGGTAAGGAAGTCAAGACTGAGAATATATGATGGAAGAAAAAGAACAGAAATGGCAAGATAGGAGTAAACAAGAGCAACAACTTTGCATTTATTGTAGATGCCCCCAGAAAGCAATGTCAGAAATGTGGCTCAATGAATCATCTAACTCACCTTTGTAAAAAGGATGTTAGTAAGCCAAAAGTGGGAGCCTGCAAGTACAATGAAGCAAATGCAGAATACCCTTACTCCTTTTGTGACAAATTCGACTGCATACCTTGCAACATTAAAGTGATGACAAGTTGTCATAAATTGAGAGTAGATTTAAAATATGTTAATTTTGAATCTATAGACAAAAAGGAAAATGCAAGACAATTTGTTCACATTGTTCCTTCTAAATCAACACATTATAATTCTGCAAATTTTGTCAACAAGAAGAAAGTACCTAACACTGCTTGGGTAGCTAAATACACTTAATCATCATTGTGTGCAGGGAAAAATGAAAAGAGTCATATAGATCATATACATTGGATGCTCAAGACATATGACAGGTGATAAGGCCCTGTAATCACAGTTTGAGGAGATGGCTGACCCATTAGTGACTTTTGGAGACAACGACAAAGGTTTTATAATGGGATATTACAAGTTAATTTCTGGAAATGTTGTCATTGAAGATGTAGAACTGGTAGCTGGTTTAGAAGTGAATCTCCTAAGTGTCAGTCAATTCATAGATAGAGGATTCAATGTTTCATTTGACAAAGGAGAATGCTCAATCATCAGCAAAAAGACTAGTAAAGTTGCTCTGAAAGGAGCAAGAAAGGGAAGCCTGTTTGTTGTAGATTTATACTCAATAAATAAGGAAGGAATATGTGGCTTCTATACCAAGGCATCTGTAGAGCAAAGCAAGCTGTGGCACAAAAAACTCTCTAACCTGAATTACAAGGTAATCAACACCTTGGTGAAAAAGGAGTTAGTGTGGGACATGCCAAATCTGGAGTTTGCTCAAAATGAAGTTTGTGAGGCTTGTAAAAAGAGCAAAATGAAGAAGTCATGTCACAATAGTAAAACTGTGAATTTCATAAGTGCACTTTACAACTTATTCACATGGACTTATTTGGACCAGTTAATGTCTTACCAATTTTAAGGAAGAAATATGCACTTATGATAGCGGATGACAACTCAAGGTACACATGGGTAGAATTTATGCATTCTAAGGATGAAACTCCATACATCATAAAAGAACACATCAAGAAGATTGAGAAGCAGGCTGAAGATCAGAATTGTGTGAAGAGATTGAGGAGTGACAATGACACATAATTCATAAATGCAACTTTAACTGAATTCTGCAAAGACAAGGGCATTGTTCAAGAATTATCCGTTGTTAGAACACCTCATCAAAATGGGATAGTTGAGAGAAAGAATTGAACACTAGTAGAGGCTGCTAGAATAATGCTGGAAGATGCCAAACTGCCAACAAGTTTTTGGGAAGAAGCTGTCAATATTACATGCTATAATCAAATAAATATCTCATTAACAAGAATCTTGGAAAATCACCCTACTCAATCTTATCTAAAAGGAAGCCTACTGTGAAGCATCTTCATGTGTTTGGAAGCAAGTGCTATGTTTTAAAAGACAACTCTAAATATGTGGGAAAATTTGACTCTAAGGTTTTTGAAGCAATTTTCTGGGATACTCATTGAAGAGAACTGCCTACAAATTCTATGTGCTTGAACAAAAATATTATGGAAAGCACATATGTGACTTTTGATGATGAAAAGTTCCATTCTTGGAATGCCTTGATGATAATGAAGTTGAGGCCCTTAAATTTGAAAACCTCAACATTGATAGTGATTCTGAAGATGAAGCTGAAGTCAACACAAACAACATAATGGATGAAGAGTTAACTAGAACAAGTGAATCATGAGAATATAAGCTCATCTCAAACACCTGAATTTGATAGCACAAACTCAGGGGGAGAAAGTGGAGAAAGTTTTGCAAGTCATGCCAATGGTGACGAAGATGCAGAAAATTTCAGTCAACAAACTCACACCAGGAAATGGGATAGGAGTCACACAAGAGAAGAAATTATTGGTGATCCAAATGCTGGAACGAGAACTAGAAGTGCAACTGCATATAAATATCTACATGCATGATTTCTTTCACAAGTTGAACCTAAGAAAACTGAGGAAGCTTTACTTGATCCTGATTGGATATCTGCTATGCAAGAGGAGCTAAATCAGTTCGAAATAAACAAAGTTTGGAATTTGGTTCCTGCATCAAAGAACAGAAGTGTAATTGGAACAAGTGGGTGTTCAAGAATAAAATGGATGAAAATGGGATTGTAACAAGAAACAAAGCAAGGTTGGTTGCAAAAGGCTACTCACGGGAGGAAGGAATTGATTATGATGAAACTTTTGCTCCAGTTGCAAGACTTGAAGCAATAAGAATCTTTCTTGCATTTGCTGTATACTCAAACTTTAAAGTGTATCAAATGGATGTAAAGAGTGCATTCCTAAATGGTGAGTTGGAAGATGAAGTTTATGTGCAACAGCCACCTGGCTTTGAAGATCCTAAATTTTTTGATTTTTTTTACCAACTTCTCAAGGCTCTATATGGACTAAAGCAAGCACCTAGAGCATGGTATGGCACACTGTCAGAATTTTTGCTTAAACATGAATTCACTAGAGGAACTATTAATAAGACTCTCTTCTATAAGCAGCATGGTGGTGATATGATCCTAGTTCAGATCTATGTGGATGATATCATCTTTGGTTCCACTAATGAAAAACTATGTCAAAGATTCTCAAAACTCATGCAGAGTGAATATGAAATGAGTATGATGAGAGAGTTAAGTTACTTTCTTGGAATTCAAGTCAGTCAAAGAAGTGATGGAATCTTCATCAGCCAAACCAAGTATGTTAAAGATTTATTGAAGAAGTTTGGCATGGTTGACTGTTCACCTACATCAACACCTATGTCTACAACTGCAAAATTGGATGACGATAAGAAAGGAAAAAGTGTAGACATTTCTGGTTATAGAGGAATGATTGGATCTTTTTTGTATTTGACTGCTAGTAGACTAGACATTATATTTATAACATGTCTATGTGCGAGATTTCAAGCCAATCCAAAAGAATCACATTTGATGGCTGTGAAGAGAATTTTCAGATACTTAAAGGGGACTCCACACTTGGGATTATGGTATCCTAAGGGAACATGATTTGAAGTTGTTGGATACATAGATGCTGATTTTGCTGGATGCAGGATTGACAGGAAGAGTACTAGTGGAAGCTGTCAATTTCTTGGACAAAGGCTTGTATCCTGGTATAGCAAGAAACAACACTTTGTATCAATTTTCATAGCTGAGGCTGAATACATAGCTGCTGGAAGTTGTTGTTCTCAAGTGTTTTGGATTAGAAATCAGCTAATGGACTATGGCCTAGTGTTACACAAAATTCCTATTATGTGTGACAATACTAGTGTTATAACTATTGTGGCTAATCCAGTTAATCATTCTAGAACAAAGCATATTGATGTAAGGTACCATTTTATTAGAGAACATGCTGCAAATGGTACCATTAAGCTTATTTTTGTTCCAATAGAAAAACAATTAGCTGACATTTTTACTAAACTTTTGGATGAAGCAACTTCCACTAGACTTATTGGTGAAATTGATATGTTAAATTCTTCATCTTAAAGGCAAGAACTCAGCTAATGTGTTGCAGTAGATTGATTTCTAATAAATCAAAATTAATTTGATTTAATTGGACATTAACTGGAATATGAGTTATAAATATTTAAGAAATCTCTGTATATTTATATTTCAAAACTCAAAATTTAGCTTGAAATTTTTCAATTCTGAGAAAACTGTCTAAATGTTAATTTACATTTTCAATATGTAAAATTAACATAAGACAGAATCAAAAATAACAAAAAGTATATAGACAACTGAGTTCTCGATTAGTCTAACTGACTTCTCGACAAGTCATTTTGAGACTTCTTGAGTGAGTTCTCAATAAGTCATTTTTCTGACTTCTCGAAGGACTTCTCGACAAGCATTATTATGACTTCTCGAGAAGTCATTGTAGAGATCTCGATAAGTGATAATTCACAGAGTTCTCTACAAGTATAAATTTTAGACTTATCAACAACTTAGAACTGAGATAATTTAATTTAATAAATTATTTTGGTAAAATACTTTTGATAACATTATTCTGATTTTATTTTGATTTATTCAAATAAAAATTGGAAAAATTCAGTCCATTCAGGATAAAATGGGTATTTATTTGACATCTCGATAAGTCATTTTCTAGTTCTCGATAAAAGCAGGAAAGTGACATATCGATATGTATCTATTCCCCCAATATGACTTCTCGATAAGCAAATTCCAAACGTTTATTTTCAGTTCTCGATAAGTCATTTACCTTTTACTATAAATACCCAGAAATCTCGACATACACCTCTTTACGCCTTCGAGATCTCTAAATGACTTAATTTCTCCAAATCCAAACCGTTTTCTCTCATTTCAAACTCTTTCTCTCTAATTTTTCTTACCCACTCAAATTCAAACACTTTAAATGCCATCAAACAAAGTTATACCTTTTATCCCAAAGAAGGGCACCAACTATATTACATTTACAGATGCAAACCAAGCTCCTGATAGCTTCAAGAGCTTTGTGAAGTTCCTTTCTGAGACATACTTTCCAGGTGCTCTAACTTCAAATCCAGTATTGTACTTAGATATTCTTAGTGATTTCTGGAACACAGCTGTGGTAAGGACAGTGGTACATGAGAACCAAGCTATATTTTTAGTGGTTAACTGCTCAATTCAAAGACAAGGGGTGGAGTTCCATGAATCTGATGTCAACAAAGCTTTGGAGATTCCTACTGACAACTTGGTGGAAGTGCCTACTCAAGAAGAATTGGATGAATTCATGGACTTCATCAATTATAGTGAAAGAATCAACCTAGCCAGTCTGAAAAAGAAGAATTTGAGGAAGGAATGGTCATTCCTGTATGACTTCATTGTGAGAGCTTTCACATGTAGGAAGACAGGGTATGATAACATTTCAAGTGTAGTCTAGAAGCTGGTATTTTCCATAGCTCACAACTGATACATCAACGTGGGGATGTTGATTCTACAGGAACTTAGCATAAGGCTAACTATGCCTTTGTCTTCAAGAGGTAAGGAAATTTTCTTTCCTGGGTTTATAATGTCTACTTTAAACCATAAAGTTCAAGACATTCATTTACTTAATGGTATAGATAGGACAAAAATAGGCAACTGTAAACAGGTGTCCAAAATTCTATTTGGCTCACTTATTTCTAATAATAAGGTAAATGTAGGTCTCAGAATCACTCCATTTATGTTGAAGAGATCCAGGACTTACCCTTACCCTCACTACAAGAAAAAAGTCCATAGACATCGCTTTTTGACCGATGTCTATGCTGTTTTCCAACTGATATTGATGTCGGTGATGTCTATTCTAGACATCGGTGAATACCCGATGTCTATACTCGATTAGACATCGATTTTAGTTAAAAAACAGATGTCTATGTGTTGATTATTTACATAAAATGCTATAAATAAATTAATTAATAACTAAATTACACCTAATTAAACATGTTAAACATATCATGAGCTATCTTTTTTGTCACAAAAACATCGATTTTCATGAAAAACACTGATGTCTATGTGATGATTTTTTACAAAAAATGCTATAACAAAATTATTTAATAACTAAATTACAACTATTAAAACATATTAAACATATATTGAGCTATGTTTTTTGTCACAAAAACATCGATAATTTTGACAGAGGTGATGTAAAATGACATATTAAACATCTGTTTCTTTAATGAAAGGTGATGTCTAATTTAGCGTATAGACATCAGTGTTTTCTAAAATGAAGTGATGTCTATGTATCATTTAGACTTGAACATGTTAGTCTTTAACATCAGTTGTTTGCCTAAAACTGATGTACATTGTGTTTTTTGACATCAGTTTTGTTTGGTTAAAAGTGATGTTTATAATGTTACTTGACATCAGTTTTATCTGAAACAAAGTGATTTCTATGTTTCATTTAGACTTGAACCTGGATTTCTTTGACATCGGTTTTTTACCTTAAAGTGATGTATATTATCTTTTTTGACATCAGCTTTTCTGAATTGAAAGTGATGTGTAAGAAGTTTATAGACCAAATTGTGTAAAGTTTTACATCACTAATTGTATAATTATTGTCTGAGAACGTCAACTAAAATAGTAAAACATATGATCTGAAATCTAAACTATTACATTCTCGCTTCTAAACATATGCAGCACGGAAGGTTGATAAAAGTTGGGGTTACTGCTGCCTAATTGAAGTTGGTGAAATCCTTGATAGCTTTGGGAGGAAGAATCGACATCTGGTATTTCTTGTTTACACCAGAGCCTTTGGTGATCAGCGTACGGGTAGTGCATAGTAATTGGAGACTTCGTTTGCTGGAATGCGATAGTAGGCCAGTTAGTATGGTGGGAACCATAGCAGCAATGTCATACGCTTCTGCTGCTTCTTCCTGAGTGCCTATTAAATAGTCATGGTGAAAACTGAATGAGATCGCGAGAGAGTATTCTTAATTAGACCACACACACATTCTCCCTAATATAAATGCATTTCTGATAAGCATGATTCAATCAGTACAGGGGATAAGAACTAAAGGATTATTATTCATGGAGCTCTAAACGATTGAAAGAATGCAACACACATGTAAAATTTCTTTATTACAAAATATTCTCCCTGTTTATGCAACAACTTTTTAAATTCCAACAGTCTCCTCCTTAAAGAACACATATCTTAACTTACTACTTTGAGCAAAGAAAAGCACACGTTGTTCTGCTAAGAAAGGTCTTTATTACTGAATATTCTCTCCATTTACACCTTTTTAAATTCCTAAAGTTTCCTCATTAAACAACACATATATCAGCTTACTCTTTTGAGCAAAGGAACAATACAGATAGACAAAAAAAAGGCAAACCGCACCCGTTCTTTTGCTCAGGAAGGTCTTCTACAAATTCTTGCTTCCACGAACTAACATCCATTGATTATTCCAAATTCACAAACAGAAGCTCCCTTAACACAGAGGAAAACCAAACATCATGATCACGAGGAACTTTATTAGTTATAAGAGGCTAAGAGCCATAGGTTAATTGACAGTTCACCGGTAAATGCGATAGTTGGGACTATACATGCAGCTTTCAGCAAACTTGACCAGATCTTCTGGTCGAGGAAGACGTGTTGCCAAGCCTGTGAGACATCAAATTTGTTATGTTTTAGGATGGCAAATAGATGGATAATAGATAAATCTATGATACAAAAGATACTAACCAAGATCATATGCTTTAGCAGCAACTTTAGCTGCAATGTTAGCGGATATTGTTCTGATATTAGAAAATGGTGGGAATGTCATTCCCTTATCATAGTGTTCATGTGTTACTTAACAGGCCAAAGCTTCAGCTGTTTAAAAAAATTCACAGATAATAAGCTTTTACGCACTCAGTTGACATAGTTTGCGTCTAGTTATCAAACAATTATGGTTCATACTTAGCAATTTATAGTTCAGCAGTCAGCATTATTAATAGGAAGAATTATGGTATATTTAGAACATGTAATTCCATGGTCCTATAAATGGAGTGTCAGTACTTACAAGCTGCAAGAAGCATTTCATCGTGCATGCGGATTGCACCAGACATAACCAAACCAAGTCCAAGTCCAGGAAAGATATATGCGTTATTTGCCTTTAAAACAAAGAGAACCCAAACATCTCAGTCTTCTGTGTACAAGAACAGTTGAATTGTTATTTCCCTACCTTCGAGTCCACGGGCCAGATCTTCTGACGTGTCTCTTCCAAAGGAATTTTTGTCTACAAGAATTTATCGAAATAAACAATGTATTCAATGCGATTACTAATTTCAGACACTAAATCTTGGGATATGCTATAAGCAGCCATAGAGCTACAGTTGGGCACTGAATAAGAACATGAACGGTAAGAAAGGTTCAACACCGAGATGCATTGAACCTTGTTAGAGATGCTAAAACCGCGTTCTTCTGGAATGGTAAAACCCAACTCTGGAATGGTAAGTTAAGTTGCACATTCGTTAAGGAAGCTTAAACCGTGCGTATTCTACACCCTAATTCTGAAACAGTGAACCCCATATGAGCCATTGTCATTATATATAAAAAAACTGATATTTTCAGTTTATTGAACCTCATTTATATGTGTGTTTATGGTTCTACTGGTTCTCATTTATTTATTGGTTCTCACTTGATCAAAATCCACCTTTTTAAATATTTTGCCTTTTCTGTGAGTTAGCAAATCAGGGCTCTAAAATCATTTTTAAGATTATTATCTTGAATCAGATTAGATTTAAGGAAAAGATAAGAAAACTAGATATAAGTAATTATAAAGAAGCCTAAGCGACAGATGTGTTAAAAAACAACAGTCAGCAAGACTGTTATTTAACAACAGTCTTTTGTGTGCTCACTATAAAATTTTAATAACCATTTTTTGTCTTGTTCTATTTACAAGTTATATTGCAACTCCTCTTCATTCTTTAACAACCAATTTACTGAATCTTCACATAAGATAGATAAGGAAGCTTTGCATTAACAACCATGCTAGATTAGCCAAACCTAAAGTCTACTAAAACTAATTTACACGTATGCAAGTAGACAAATAATTTGAAGGGCAGGGGCGAACCCACAACATACCAAAACTTTTATTACTTGTCGATCCCATCCTTTAAGAGAATCAAGATACTGGAACTTCTCATCTTTCCTGTTGATTACTGCCAAGCACCAATGTGCTTCTTTGTGGATAGGGACAAATATCTGAAATTAATAATGATGATAAGAAATATTGTCAGCATCCCAACTATAATAGGGTAACAATAATTAACACACACACACAAATTACTTTTTCACATTCAATGAGACTGTATCCCAACTTCCTTTGAGTAGTCCATCTTCTGACTGATTTATAATCATAGCCACTTCCCCCACCTATCAACTGAGATCACATATAAAAAAATTTATCAAAACAAATAGGACGCGTAGAGCAGAAAGAAAGATCCAACACCAAAAGAAAAATATATCAGTCAACTCTAGCAGGAACCTTAATTAAATAGGAAATAAAACAAGTAATATTTATATAGGAATAAATTAATAGTCATTATATAAAGAAGTAGCAATACTGCAATCAAGTCAAACAACTATGAGAATTTTGGCAGCATGACACCAACATAGCCGTCTAAAACTTAAGGCTAACTGACTTTTACTAATTGTTGACGTTTGAAACACCAGGACAGGGGACTATATGTGTAAATACAATAGTCAGAATTCCATCTCTTCTCATTCGGATGATGGTTCTTGAAGAAAGACCCTTTATATAAATATAAAGAAGCAAAGCAAACACTACAAGAAGTGACAAATAAACTAAGTTAATAATAGTAGCAGGTCTTGCCAATTGTGGTAGTTGCAATACATTCTTTTTTTCAGTTGGCTTCAGTACTTGGAAAGAGCACATCAAATTTCCATCAACGCTCATCATTGCACCAGCATTATCAAATTCACCGCAATAGTTGGGAGCGGAAAATATGGTAACAAGCTGTCTTTCAGCAAAGAATTCATAACCATACTCCACAACCTGCACAAGCATAACGTCAAGTCATCAACTCCGATGCAAATTAATTGTTGAAAAAGAGAAAATTATTGGTTTACCTGATGAGCACGACAAACAAGGTCCAAGTCATGCTTCGCTAAGAACTCTGACATCTTATCAGGGCCAAAGGTGAATGATACTCCTCTATCATTCAATCCCCATCCCTTGACATCATTACTGGGATCTGACCAAAGTAAATCACAGAGCAAACCTGTGTCAGGTATAGCAGTTGGACGTGGCAGGTTTTTGATCTGATCCAAATTGTTAAGATCAGGGGACAGACCACCATACATGCACAATATCTTATCATCAACAACAGCAGCCACAGGAAGACAGTTGAAACAGTCAGTAAAGGTTTTCCATAGTTTAACATTGAATCGGCGCTTACATTCATCATAAAATATATATATTCTATTGATAGAGGCGCATTCATGGTTTCCCCTAAGAAGAAAAAAGTTATCCGAATACTTAATTTTATAAGCAAGCAAGAGCCATATCCTTTCTAAACTTTGTTTTCCACGGTCCATATAATCCCCTAAAAACAGATAATTTGATTGAGGAGGAAAGCCACCATATTCAAAGAGTCGTAACAAATCACTATACTGCCCATGGATGTCACCTGAAATGCAAACGAGTGTATATTATATATTTTCAGCAAGCACAAATCTTAGTATTAAGTGAACCATAGCAGTCTTGTGTAGCAGAAAATTTAAAAAAATATAAACAAAAAAGCCAGACATTGAAGTGTAAAGTGTAAATAGCTTCACCTTTTATCCAAATCAAAGGTACAAGCCTTAAATTGCACACATTACATATAACATTTTTACAGTTATTGCTACAATTCAATTTGATGTTGTAGAGCTAAATCAAGAGATGAAATATATAACAAGCACCAAGCACCAAATCAAAACATTTAAAACCTAATCATATCCGTAATAAAATAATAGATCAACATTTATAACGAGCAAAATAAGATAAACAACACTAAATCAAATCACAAATCACAACTAAAGCAAAAAAAATGAGGATTGAAGTTAAAAAATACCATGTAATCAGTAGAGATGAAAGGATCGTTAACTTTACACAATTTACAAAAATAAAAAAAAAACAAAAATACAAATGAACAACCAAAAAACACCCAAATTACCTAAAGCTCTAAATCTTTTTCTCAGATTAGGTCCTGTATATAACAAGAAGAAAAGTATTAGCAACAAGTTTAGACACTAAATTAATAAAAAAAATAAGGGTTTCGAATTAGAAAAAACCCCACATTACAAAATTAGGGTTTTGAATTCAAAAATCCTCAACTTTTAAAACTGGTCTTCATGCAGAGAAGACCAGTTCGATTCAAGTAGATACAACACTTATCGAAGTAGAGAGGTTAACTGAAAGAGGCTTAACGGAGAGATTGGGAGCGGAGAGAGGTTCAAAGAGAGAGAGAGAGGTTCCAGAGACAGGTTCGAGACAGAGAGGTTCGAGAGAGAGAGGTTTAAGAGATTGTGATGGTGAGATGATGGCCGGAGTTTAGAGAGATTATGAGGGGAGAGAGGTTTGATCGAGAGAGAGAGGTTCGAGAGAGAGGGGGAGGTTCGAGAGAGAGAGGGAGGTTCGAGAGAGTGAGAGAGACTATTTTTTAGTTTTTAGTTTTGATTTTTTAGTTTTTTGTTTTGATTTTGTATCTGAAGATTAATTTGGGGGGAACCAAAATTTGGTTAAGGGGGGAGAATTTTGGGATTGGGGGGAATTTAGAACTAAAACTGAATGAAAATTTGACTAAGGGGGAAAGAAAAGGTGGGCGTGAAATTATTTTTTTTTAGTGAATTTTAGACATCGGTTTAATTATAACCGACGTCTACAAAGAACAAAGACATCACAAAAACACGGGGTGATGTCAATATTTCTTTTAACATCAGTGGCAAAGTTAACCGATGTCTAATGTGTGATGTCTATTGACATTATTCTTGTAGTGCCTATGCCTGATATGAGATCAAATGTTCAATCTAATACAGTTATGGTTCTTGTGCCTGTGAAAGAATAAACACAGAAACACCAACAGGGGCCTTCCCAAATTGAAACTCTTTCTTCTATACCATTAGAAGCTAGGAAACCAACCACTTCATCCTTTCAAAAGGGTGAAGTGAGTAAAAAGAAGAAAAAACAAGTAACCCTAACTATTATTAATGAGAGTGATGAGGATCAATCACAAATAGAGTCCACCCTGGTCAAGAAATCAAAGAAGGTAAAGAAGTCTGAGTTGACCACTCAAGCCATCTTTGCATTCTCCCAAAAGGATGTAGTTGAAAAGGAGGGAATCAAACAGACTCTAGGGGCATCCTCTCAATAGGGTGTCTCTATTGAAAAGAGCACTCTCCCTTGTGCACCTTGTAAAGAGTCAGCACCAGCACTTGGACATATTCAAGTATATGAAAGAAGGAATAAGGATGACACACACACTGATAGCACATCTCTTGAAGCTCCCTCATCTATTCAAGGGGAGCTGCCAACACTCAGTTCTGAAATCTCAAATCTCATTTCTAAAATTTCTTCTTCATACAATGAGACACTTGAATATGATTCTCAAGTGTTGCTAAAATCAAGTGACATGGTTCAAGAAACTATGATCACCACCCAGGAACCACATTTAGTTGGTGAGAGGCTACACTCTGGAGTAGACCTCGATGACATCAACACAAACACAAGGGTTTCATCAGTTTTTACTGAAGACCCTGTGGTAGTTACTCAAGCACCTTCATATGCTAAAAAATCTTCACAGATTGATAGGTTTGAGGGTAGTACTCCTGAGGAAAAGCTATCTAAATCCTCTCCAATTTAATTGGAGGTTCCTCATATTGGGACAACTCCCCTCAAAATCCTAGCTGAAATTGCCTTAATAATTGAAGCTAGGAGTCCAATTACCACTGAGCCTGTTATAGGGGAGGCAAGTCTAGCACATTCAAGTGCCATCTCTTTGCAAGAAGAGCAAGCTTTGAGGTCATGGTACATGACAGTAACCTGGTCAAATCCCCTTCAATTCAATTGGAGGTTCCCATTATTGGTGAACAACACACTGTCACAATCACAGTTCCAACTGTGAGTCAAACTGTGGCATCTGTCACATGTAATATTCTTGAACCCCAACCATCTACCTCAACTCAAATAGACCTACCATCTACATCAAACCCTTCTCAACAACCTTCACACCTAATATCCCAATGGCTCCAGGATGCTCTGGCTCAACCAATCACTATGAATAATCTTCTAGTAGATCAACTCTCTGGATTTGCCAACATCACACAACAGCTTCTTACAACAGACATTTCCGATCATGACTATAAAGCAATATTGTTTTCTTACAAAATAGATTTTGAAGATCAACAACAGAAAATTGTCAATGAAGCTGAACAAGATGGCATTGTGGATGCTTGGTTAGATAAGGACTTTAGGTTAAGCGTGGATGAGGTCTTGGCAAGATTTAGAGAAGAATATATCACAATATTGGGAAGCAATGCCAAGGCACTCAGTCCACAGGAAGTCTATGATGTTGTGACAAAAGTCTACAAATCTCAACTCAAAGCTTTTCATCTCATGAGTAAAGCACTCCAACAGACTCTGGACAACCATCAAAATAAGATAAGAAGGTTGGTGAAAGACAAGCTTGATGACCTTGTGCCAACTCAAGTAGAGATCAAGAATAAATTCCAGATATTTACTGATCAAACGGCAAGGTTTGATATGACTAGCATGAAGCAAAGTATCAATCTCAAACAGTCATTTGTGGCTCTACATGAAGTTTTCTAGAATCATATTACCAGTAACAATGACACAAGGGTCAAACTGGATCAACTTCATCAAGCTAGATATAAACCATCTGCTCCTTTGATGAAGGGCATCAAGGAATCAGTTCAGTCTACATTTGGTACTTCTCTCTCTTCAGGATCTCAACAACCATTGTCTACATCAACAAATCTCTAGATTCAATCTCTACAACACCAAGTTTCAACTCTCCAAGCCTCAACTGACTCACTCACAGCTCAGGTCAATATTCTCACTTCTCTAGTGCAAAGTCAACAGAATGACATCGGACTTCGGTAGACTCCCACAAACATCTTCAAATGCGGAATTTAGTTTATTTGGGAGCTATCATGGGTGTTATGAATGTTCCTTTCCATGCTCTTCCGGAAGCTGTGAGGCCAGAAATTCCAAATTCACTACTCCTTCCTGCCAACAAGACTAAGGGGGAGATAGAAACTAGGATTAAACAGTCCAAGGAAGCTGGTAAATCTTCACAATCTAAAGAGGCTGGAAAATCTACTACTCACTCTGGTCAAAGTTCTATACAATTAAAACTCTCTCAAGATATTAGTAAAGACAGGATCCAGAAAGTTGCAGTAGGTGTGACGGCCTCAACCCCGGGTTAGGAGTTGACGTCACTAACAATATTAAACTACAATTATAATACAATCAACGCACTTTTATTTCAATATAAACAACCCTTCCGCAAGATCTTTTCCAGGTTCAAGTATAATTTAGGTTACACACTTATTATAACCCAACTTAATGAAAACAACCTGACATAACTATTATTCTACAGCAACTCACAGACCGCACTTGGTCTGACACAACACACTCAGAGGAGCTCAATACAGGAGGAACTGGAAACTGGACCTTACCAAGACAGAAACATCTCCTAGGCATATGCAATGCAAAAATATACCAACATATTTACAAGAGTGAGCGATCAATCGCTCAGCAGTACCACTATATGAATATTAATTAAGACAGTTTATAATAAACAATTGTAGGAACAGAAATCATAACTTGTTAGTAGAGAACAAGTAAAACAAGCGAAAACAGATGAAAATTGATGAACTGTTAAAAACTGGATCTCAATAGCTAGCATGCCCTATAAAATATTTCATTAATTATGCTGTGTAAATACCAGAGTTCAATTTTAGCATGCTACTTTCATTTTCAAATATTCCGTCCCATTACAGAACCCATAAAACCATTTGTCCCGTTACAAGGACCCAAAATCACTTATTCCATTACGGGAACCATAAAACCACATTCAGATATAAAAGTATTGGATGATCCCTGGTGAGACAGCTGATCAGGCTATCTCCATAGGACAACTCTATCTTGGCTATCCTACGAAATTTGTTCCGGAACTCAGAGACTAGCTAGGTCTCTGTCACGCTGGGCTGGTGGTTATAATAGGGTGCGCAACCACTTCGCCTCTTACGCTATCTTCCTGGCCGTTACGGGCCCTTGCGCACGCTCATCCAATTATCTGATCATTTTTATCCAGTTTTCCAAATGACTTACCTATCTCTTGTCAAAATAATTATATCACAGCACACTTTCCATAACATTTTCATTTTTTTTTTCAAAATTTAGAGATATACATTTTCAGAAGTTACTTTTCCCCCAAAACACAAGTTAACAAAACAATTTGAACACAGGGGATACGTAACTTAAAACGTTTTGTTCCACTATGAGAATAAAACAACAGTATATTCATATATGCTGAACCATAAAGATATGGTCAGGGGTACTTGCCTCAATACACTTTAACAACTATTACTGGTTGGCTTTGCACCGACCGAGATGCTAAGGATTTCGACCGGAACCTACAGGAATCGAAATATCCTAAATTAAACGTCCGAATATGCTTGACTATCCTCGCTAACAATCTACCTGTACATTAACAAACCCGACTCGTAACATTCTCAATATAATAATACACGTATCAATTAGGGTTCGCATCTTCGATAGTCAGTTCGATGTTCGTTTTCAGAAAATAGGTATATTTGTCTTTTTACGAAATTAAGGTTATCGGTTTTCTCAAAGTATTTCATCACAACACATAATCAGGTTTCGTACAAAGTAGTTACATATAACCGATCGACGTTCCGATAGTCATTGGGTACGGCCTCGTATTTCCGTAATTTAATTTTCCGAAAATCGGGAAGCACCTCTTTTGATTATCGGCTAACCCGTCGAATATCCCGATGTCAAATCAATCACAACACAATCACTAAAAATCCAATTGTCCAAGTCCCATCCACCGATTCAACCAACAATGTCAATTCACAAATTTATAAACACCAATTAAATACACTTATTAATCATCATTATTCATATTTTTATGTTGTAATCGTATTTTATAATTTGTATTTTTAATCGTAGGACTCAGAAATATTCATCATAGCCCACCGTCGGCTCACCGAGGCTCATCGCTGACGGCAGTAAAAGTCACGGGTTTCCGTTTATCAGACGTCCTGCGTGAGTTTTACCGATTAATTATTATAATCCCGCACGAAAAAGTATTTTTGATCAAATAATCAAGTAACTTCATTCGAATATTATTATTAATTTATTGCAGAAAAAATCACCAGAACAATTTCAACCTACCACTACAAGCGCAAGCGCGAGTGGACGAAAAAGGGGCAAACCAGAAGAAACAGATCAAAGCAGCAAACACAGGGACAGGGAGGAACAAAAAATCATAAGCATAACATATACAAGCACGTATCATCACCATATCGCCGCCACTCCTCGCGGGAAAAACCCGAGGAGGCGGCAGCAATGGCAAAGGAATCGAAAAGGGACAAGACTGATAAACATGTATACATATATATTCATATATATGCAGAAATCAATAAGAAGGAAGAGGGATAGGGGCGGAAATTTCACCGAAGGAGGAGTGACACCGGCTTACTGGAAAACAACAAGAGGACAACAAGGAGAGAAGTCGGGGAAGACAGGGGCGGTGAACAGAGGAACGGAGGGAGAAGGAACAGAGAGAGAAGGAGAAGAAAATAGAGAGAGAGAGAAGCGTAGAGAGATCGAGAGAGATGAAATTAGGGGCGCGTGAGAGGAACAGGGGTTGGGGGGTTTTGTTTGTGTTGTTTTTTTTATTTGCAACACTTATTCTGAATGCCCCCAAAAACATGAAACTTGTACCTTAACGAGCAAATTACGAGTAAAAATAATTCTAAAATTTTACCAAAATAACTTAAAAATTATCATAATAATTAACAATTAACTAAACAAAATTTTCAAGATTTTTAAATCATTTTTAAGACGTACACTAGACCATTATCTCTACAATTAAACAAAATAACGCGCGGGTCAAATAAATCCTAAAAATCTCCAAAATAATTAAAACTCCTGAAATATTCCAAACTTAATAAAATATAAATATCGTAATTTTTTGAAGAATTCTAGAATTAAATGCTGATTTTACAATTAAATGCAATCAGAAAGTTATTTAAAGATAAATAAATAATAAAATATTGATTTCTAAATTTTATAAATTCCTAAAAATAATAATAATATTGTAAAGCAATAAAAATGATTTTAGAGACAATCCAAATATTTATGGAAATAAATTTTGAATAAAATCACATTTAACTATAAAACAAATAACACAGCATCACAACTAAATACACAAATGATCCTCGAACACCAACAATCACACATAATTAATAAAAATATTAACAAAAATAATATCCAGCTGACAGAACCGTACACATAGTTTATTTATTTAATTATTTAGTAATTACATATTTAAATATTACAGAAATGTACGAGTCGTTATAGTAGGACCCTGTCAAAATAAGGAGTTCAATGAGCTACTGGAAGTTCTAAGAGTCTCTCTGGCCAACAACTACATCACTTACGAGAGAGCTTTGGTTAACAACATCAAATTCTTAAGCGTGTTAGTAGTAAATGTTGACAACTTTCTGGAGAAGAGGATAGTAGCCGGTGTCAATGACTGTGGTTTGGACAGATGTCTGCAGGTGTCTCTCTCAAATCTACAAAGAATGAGAGCATCTGAGCTGGATGTAATAATTGACAAAGTTAATCCAGTGATGCGCTTTTTCTAAGCTCTTCTTGAAATTGTCAAAACATTTCTTTTGTGTAAATAGACGAAACATGAATTTCAAACCCGGAATTAAATAATAATCTTTTTGCTTGTATTCAGTCTCGTAATTGGCTTTAACTTCGTTAAGGTATTGATTTTCTAAAGCCCTTTGTGAATTCTCACTGAATTCTTTTAACTCGGTTGAAGATTTTGCATACTCGTTAAAAAATGAACTCATGGATTCGCTTCGTGAGGTGGTGGTCATACCGGCGGAGAAATGTTATTTTGTGTAAGCGCGAATCCATTGATCTTTTATGACATACATATTGTTTAGCCAAACATGTTCCTTGATTCCATACTTCTCAACCAAAACCTCACACTTACCAACGAATTTCATGGGTGACAGCGACTTGTATAAATAATCATTGAAATCCCCCTTAAAATCTGAATATTATGTGTAAAAAACCGACAATTTCTCGAAAAACTTACTACTTATGTGCCACGAATGACATTACGAACATCCTGATTTGAAAAACCAAGTTTTTCTACATCACCCCATTTTCACCAAGAAATCTCATCACTTGAGCGGTTTTAATCCCCAGTTTATTAAATAACTCAATCAATGCTCGGGTCACCGAATCAATAATTTTTGACCTTTGCATGAATTGTACATTATCCGGAGCTACCATATCATGATCATGCTTCAATTGAACCAAATTTATTTTTCAGTTACCCTTTTTAACCCCGTGAGTGACACACATTCGGGCATTAGATTTTTTCTTGGAATTACATCTCTAATCCTCCTTTTTACCTTTCTCTCATCTTCAACATTCTTTTTCGTAGAACCTAACCTTTCACCCTTACAACAAATATACAAGCGCGAGGATACACTATTTCCCTTTGAATATCTATGGGTACTCCTAATAATAATCTCAAATCCAATACTTCTACCATAATCTCTATAGAACTTTTTGGCTTCATTCAAAGTGTTAAAAAGCATCACAACATAAGGGACAACACTATTCATATTTGATTTTGAAAACCTATTACTTTTTTTTCAAAACTCATATCATCATCATCATCATCATCATCTACATTAACAAACTTTTCTTTTCTATTAACATCATCAACATCATCATTAGTGTTGAATATATTTGATAATGTCATGGCTAATATGATTTATGTTTAGTTTTCAGATCTTACTTAAACAGGATAAATCAGTATTACTGGAAGTTAGGACTTAAGGATATCAGTACTTATATTATCAGGATATAATCATCAGAAGATGGATATCAGAACTTAAGTGCTGAAGTACATTCAGATAAGGACAATAGCTGATTAAAGGAAAGAAGATCGAGATAAGCATAAGAAGAGATATGCATGAAGAAGGAATTCTATGAAGAATAGAATACTTGGAAGGAAAGATATCTGATTGATATATTTTAGGAAGCAGAATTATATTCCATATCAATTAGTGATTATCTTGTAACTGTTGTTGGATTTTAATCGCAGTGGAGGCATGGTAAAACACTTTTTACACATAAAAAAATCCAAATAAAAGCATGAAAATCGTGGTAAAAACATAGGGATCGATTACTAACCTTTAATATGCGATCCAAAAGCAACGATCGGAGATCCTTAGCAGCTGCTCCTCAAACGTGAAGCACTCCACCGGTATCCACCAAGAAAATGACGTTTTAGGAGGAGGAGGAGGTGGAGAGAATTGGGTTTTTATAAAAATTGGGGTTAGAATAAAAATAGGGTTTATAATAGTATATTTATAGGCAAAATTTTCAGCTAAAATTTTCCCATAAATATTATTATTATTATCCCATTTATTATTCTCATTAATAATTAAAACACCTTTTAATTATTAATCCTTTTTCTAAACACTTTAGAAATAATTCTCTCTCTTGATTTAATTTTCAAAAAATTAAATCCTTAATTAATAATATTAAGAACTTTTCTTAATTAATTTATAATCAATTAAATCTCATTTAATCAATTATTAAATTTGCCAATTAATTATTTATTTCACAAATAAATAATTATTAGCCATTATTAATTAATTCCTCCACCATTAAATCATTCTCTTTTTATGCTGTGACCCTGTAGGTTCAATATTAAGCCAGTAGTAGAAATAAATAATAATAAAACTATTTTATCATTATTTATATAAATTCTCTAATTTATTAAATATGATTAATTAATTAATCACATTTATTCTACATCGTGAGGGATACTTCTCAGCATATCGTGACTATCCGGATAATATGAATTCACTGCTTAGAATACCAAGAACCTATTCAGTGAATAGTTACCGTACAATAAACTCCTTCTACCCTACAATGTCCTGATTAAATACAAGGCATGGAACTCGTGTCAAGGCTATCTAATTCAATCACTTGCTTACCATTTACTATGCTTAGTTCCATGCAAATTAGAAACTCCTTTCTAATTTTATTTACTCTGGCCAGAGATTCCTGAACTAGCATAAGTGGATCAGCCTTGAACATTCGCTTCCTTCACTGGAAGGGGTAGATCCTTTATTGATCATACACTATCTTCATGTACAAATTCCTATACCTAGTAGAGCCCTAATAATTGTCCCTGGAGACTAAGAACTAAACCAAAGCATAGTTCAGTGTACACAAGATGACTATGATGACCTCAAGTCTAAGGATACTTGTACAACTATCACTATGTGAACAACTGCTGACACGTGAGTGAACTCCATCAGTTGTTCAGCTGTGCGAGTCATGTTCAGTGAACCTATTCTATAATAAGCACCTACATACTAGCTATAGTGTCACCACACAAATGTCTATGAGAACAGACATCCTTCATAATGAAGCAAGCATAGTATGTACCGATCTTTGCGGATTATTAATTACCAGTTAGTAATCCTATGACCAGGAACTATTTAAGTTTAGAGTTATCATCTTTTAGGTCTCACTATTATGATCTCATCATAATCCATAAAAAGCTTTACTCTAAACTATGGTATATCTTATTTAAACACTTAAATAGATAATGCCCGTAATAAAAACAAAACTAGTCTTTTATTAATATCAATGAAATCAAAACAGATTACATAAAAAGTTATTCCTAAATCCTAATACATGATTGGACTTAGGACATATTCCTTTCAACTGTGTAGTATATAAACACAGACATAGGGTTTACACTATAAGTGTTATCATATTCGAGAAGATTATTCGTAGTAACCCTAGCAGCTCTCGTGATATTTGTTCATCACTGAGAGATAACAGTTCCATACTGTAACAGAGTTTATTGTTTCAATAAAGTTTGTTTTCTGTTACTTGAGATATTAAAGTTCGATTTGATTGTACTTTACACTATATTCACCCCCTCTACAGTGTGTGTGACCTAACAATTAGCATCACTATCATCATTTATATTCATTTTCTCTTCTATATTAAAATCATCTTCAAATCACTATTATTCATTTTTTGCTTTCCTTTTCTCATTAGATCACCATTTTCCACTTTTTCATATAATCAACATCATCATCCATATCCAATTTTTTCTTAGATTTATATTTATAAGTATCAACATCTATCAATTTATTAACATCATCTATAATAAGTTTATGATAAACCGGAGTCACTAGATAAACTTGAATAACTAAACAAATGCGAAGCCATTAAAAAGGAAGAAAAACGCACCTTTAATCTTGAGCTCCAAATGAAAAAAGGTGAAAAATAACAAGAAAAATGTGAAAAGGGGGGAAAAAGAAGGTAGGTGAAGGTGCATTTATGGCTCGTTTCGCAATGATTCTTTGCGGAAGGAGTATTAAAGGCTCTAAACAACCAACGCGTCAGTGACGCGCGAAATTTAAAAAGTTTCTACACCTTCCGCAGTGAATCATTGCGGAAGCACTATAACACCCTCCAAACCCGGGTCAGAAGTTTGGGGCCCACAACACACACACACACACCATATTTAAACCTGTTATGAATATAATAACATATGTGAAATGACCCTACTTACCATAATCCATGGATCAACGCAGTTTAAAGTATCTCCACAAGCCACAATCTTATTTATTACACAAACGTACCAAATCCCAGTTTATTTATCTTACGACTGAAGTTTAAACTTTATTACAAACTATCAACACAACCAAGCCAAACATCATCTGCTAGTCTATTCCATTTCAACCTGGATACCTAGCTCGCACATTTGTCTGGGGATCCTCGCTACCACCAGTTTCATTTTTCACTGGAAAAGAATATAAACAGTTTTGCAAGAGTGAGCTAACTAGCTCAGCAAGTCACAAAGACAGTAACGGAGATTAACAATGATCAATTGAAATGAAATAAGGAATCAAGTTTACTGATAAGCAATGAATAGAATTGGATATTCATTTTCATTTAAAAAAACAAGGTTAGGCTGCTGATCAGTCATACACTAACCCCGAGCAAGGCTCCCAGCTTTGCTCTATATACTGGATCCAAGGCACACATTGGCCTACTATAACCACGAATCTGGTCCATATTCAAAAACAATCCAATTCTAGAATCACAATATGATAAGCAATGTAACCCAATAGTTGAATCATAAACAATATTTACTTTGAAACATAGGATGGTCTGTAATTCCATGAAATAACCAGGAAATCATAAAGGTTTGGTTTCAATCAAGGAAAGAAACAAAAAGCAGAAGACCCAAGGGTTCAAGATTTACAAGAATTTATCTTCTATTACACAATATATAAGGGTTGGTATGATAAGCAATTTCGTATCAGGAATCAGTATGTGTTAGGTATGTATTTGTGGAGTAGTATCGTATAGGTGTGGCTTGTATATGTGAATTCAACAATCAACGGTTTATGAAGAAACAGGCTTATGGCTCGAGATCAATAAGAATCAGGGTTTAGGTTAAGTACTTCAAAGTAATTGCAATATAGAATAATAACCGTTTAGAGTAATTGCAACATAATGAAGAGCGTTCCAAAATACTTGCAATATAATCCAGAGGAAAAGAAACACTTGCCTTATCAATTCGCTTTCACTTTACTAGCACTTATCAGGTGATTACCACCCACTGACTATCTGCTTTCCTTTTCTACGTCTCGCTTCCTCTATTAAATATCACATGCACTTATCAATACTAGGTCTCATCACATTCTATTTGTTACGAGCTTCTGACTACCCTTCGTTTCCCCCAAATCCGACGTACAGATTGAAAGTTATGAATAAAACCGTCAAACAATGCACATACAACCATATTACACAGCAATTGGATCACGTATAACACATAGCACATAAGATATTTAATCCAAATAATTTTTTAAAGAAGATTCGGGGTTAAAATGATTTTCCAGGTATTTAATATGAATTTTTGAACATTTTCGGAATTTAAACGGAACTCTGAATCATTTTATAATTAAATAATAGGGTTCGAACACCTGAGTCTGACTTTAAAATAATTTTATAATAATTATCGAGTCTTGAAAATAATTTAAAATAATATTTTAAAGCTCGAAATTATTTTTCAAAATTTTTAAAATAATTTTAAATAATTGAATCTAATTATTAAATTAATTATAATTAATTAATAATTAATTAAATTAATTAATCAATTAATAATAAATTAATTAATTATTTAAAATAATTAAAAACTAATTAAAATTAATAAATAAAATAAATTCAATTTATTTTTGAATAAATAAATATTTAAATTAATTTTCTGAATTTAAAATAATTGAATAAATGTTTTTCTGATTTTTAAAATAATAAAAATATCATTTTTATAATAAAATTAAATTTGAAAGATTTTATAACTAAAATACTAAAAATATAAGTCAAGCAAAACTTTGGGGGCCAATCTGTAATTAGGTCGTCTTCTCCGACGACTTGGCGGCGCTGGTGGCGGCGACACCGCCGGCCGTCGCCCACCCCTGCCCAGAACACGCTGAAAAATAGCAAAACTGTAGTATTAATTCCCAGGAGCCCGTTTCTGCTTTCAAATAGATCAATCAACCCGTGGTTTGGCCGGGAAACCTCGTCGAAGTTTTCCGACGCCGTCACGAGTTGATTTTCCGGTTAACAGCTTCCAGGCGTCCTCGAATCAACTTGTACACACCAATCGTATTGTTTTCAAACGATCTATTCATTGGTACTACTCATTCGCACCGAGATTCAATAAAAATGAAATACCCAATTTGGATTAAGAACATTCAAATAATTAAAATCCTGATTTCTTTAATCCAGTAATCAAACAACAATTTGGGCATGTTATTGAACTCCAAATTTGAAGTATAATATACCAAAATGATCAGAAAAAGATTATCTACACGATGGAATCATCAAAACATATCAACAACATTAAGAACAAATTTTCATAATTTAATCCATAAATAATTCGAAATAAATTATTTAAATCAGAAGAATACCTTGATTCTTGCACAAAAACAGATGATTGATTCAGAAAGAGGTTTTTGAGAGCTTCGTTTTGATATGTTGCACGCCCGAATCGGAGTTTGATAACGCCTTCGTTTGTACGATTGATTCTCAAGAACGTAATATTTTTAGGGTTTTTCTCTGTATTTCTTATATGGTTACTAATCGATTATGATTATTTGAATAAAATGAAATAATAAAAGGGCTATATATATTTATGGAATATTGGTTCGTGTTGGATCATTTTGGATCGTTAAATTAGTTACTTAGCCGCTAAGTAACTACAAAAACGATCCGATTTAATACTTGTATTGGATAATTATCCCAACCGGGCCTTTTATAAAACACTTTATACGAAAATAATGTAATATTATCCCGTCTTTCGGGAATACGGGTTTTGTTGATATATCAAAACAATTATCGTATCGAAAATTGTGCATCGGGACGCGCATGGGTCAAATCGTAATCCGGATCGAAAAAGTCAAAACACGGAAAATGTCCGAAATTACCAGATTAGGTTAAAAAGGAGTTTTCGGGTTGCAAAAACGTAAAACCGGTTGAGGTTGGACGATTCCCGGCTTTTTAAAATAATTTTGTATTTATTCAGAAAATAATTAATAAAATCATAAATTAATATAAAATCATAAATACTCCAAAAATTACCAGAAAAATACCTTAATTATCTATATTTTATTCTAGACCTAATAAAATTAACACACTCACATTTTATCACATATATACATCTAAATATTATTATCAATCAACAGATAATTCACCAGAATTCACATAATAATCACATAATAATCATTTATTGATAAAAATAATTACACGCGATATCCCGGATATTACAAGCACTATTAATTGCAGAAGTGTTTGAATTTTTTTTAAAATAATTTATTTTGTAGTAAATTGTTTTATGAAATTATTTAAATTAACTATAAATTTGATACAACTTGTTAATATTATTAGAATTTTTGATATCATTTTTTTACTTTTTAAACATAAATATTGTTTATTTTACCATTTATTATGGTCAAATAAGTATACTTAAAAATAACAAAAATATTTAACAAATATAATTTTAATTCTAGAATACTTTGTTTATGATATAATATCCAGTTAGAAAAGAAAAATATACAATTTCGTATTACAAATATTTTAACACTTCAAAATCACGAATGAAGTAATTTGAATATAGATTCTATCATTTTTCTTTGAAATAGAAAATTTTGTACATTTAAATTTGAAACACATAAATATATTTTCAAATATAATAAATAGGATATTTTGGAAGTATACTTATTATGTTCACATTTATATCCTTAAAATGTATTTTATAAATTTAAAAGAAACATATTTTCTAAATAATAAAATTATATTTTTTTTATTAAATAATACTTGTTTCACTAATACTACTATTAGATATTTTGAAAAAATGTGCACCCGAGATGGTTTTTGATTCATAAATTATCATAAACTCATGGTGTCATGAATTTATGAATTAAAAGCTATCATGTATATGAATCAAAAATGATTCGGGGTACGCGTTTCTTAAAATAATCTAATAATTTTAGATATTTGTATTATAATTTTATTATTCAGTGATAAATAATTTTATTAAATTTATAAAATAATAATTTTTTAATTAAATTATCTAATATTGACAACATAATTTGAATATAATGCAAGGATGTTGTACTTATTTAGTAATAAATCATTGCGGGAGGTGACGTGACTTCCACAATGATTCACTGCGAAATGTGAGGTAGCTTCCACAATGATTCATTATGAAAGGTAATGTGGCTTCCTCAATGAATCATTGCGGATTGCTTTTGTTGTGTATATGTTGTGTACTTGATGATTACATAAACAAAACACCTTAGTAGATTCTACTTAGTGAAATTATGTAGCACTCGACGGATAAGGTTTATAGTCCCGACGGATGACTCAATATAGTCCCGACAGATGATGACTTATTATCCATCGAGTGAGTAGCTTATGTAACAATAAGTCTGTAGCACATTTCTGCATACACATTGTTTAGTATCTGTAGTAGTACTTAAGTCATGTTGACTTTAGTTAGATATGCAGAATAGGTTAATTAATTATACATAGATGATGTCTTGTAATTCTGCATAAGTGAAATGAAGTCAAGTGCCTGATTGCTACCCGACGGATGAACAAACAATGAATTCGATGGATGATCAACAACCCGACGGATGATCAATATCTCGACGGATGATCATGAACCCGACGAATAAAGAATTCAAATATCTATTGACAGTGACAACACAGTCACATGCGTCGAGTGGATGCAAATGGAATGCGGTAGCCTATTCAACTGGGTTTTCGAGAACAAAGAAGCATTGTCATTTCCATGCTATTATGAAGATATTCAAAGATGCTGGAATAGAGTAATGAAGTAGCATTGTAATAGACTAGATAGTTTTTGTTTTATTATCCTGTCTCATTACTTTGTAATCTTTGTGATATATATAAACCAAGAAGTAGCAACTAGAAAATAATCGGAGATAGAAGCAGAGAAATATTTGTAAGCAGAATTCTTAGTATTTCTCTGCATTCTTAGTTGTTCAATATTTGTAAGTAGCTGTGAGCATTTTGCACACAGAGTTCTCTCGATATATATTATATATCTCTGGTGGAATCATTCAAATCCACCAGAAAGTTTTTAAAGACTCTTGTTTTTAATTACTTATGTTTTGATTCATTTAAGTAACTATTCCGCATTGTGCTAAGCAATTCACACTTATATATATATTCGAGTTAGAACATTTTTATTTCAAGAAAAAGTTTCAAGAATTCCATTCAACCCCCCTTCTATAATTCTTGTCATATTGTTAAGGGATTAACAATTGGTATCCGAGCAGACTCTTAACTTACAAAGAGTTTAAAGATCAAAACAATACAGCAAGATGAACAAGAAGGATGTTGGAGTCAAGATCCCTTTTCAGGATAAAGATAATTACCATCATTGGAAGATAAAGATGCATCTTCATTTGCTTTCTCAAGATGAGGCCTATGTTGACTGCATAGAAAGAGGCCCTCATGTTCTAATGAGAGCTGCAACAAGAAACGAGTCATCAGTCCCCAAACCAAGGCATGAATGGTCTAATCCTGACATTGAACAAGTCAGGAAGGATAAAAAGGCCATGAATATCTTGTTTAATGGAGTTGATGGAGATATGTTTGACAAAATTATCAACTGCAAAACTGCCAAGGATGTTTGGGATACAATACAGATCATCTGTGATGGCACTGAGCAAGTTAGAGAAAACAAGATGCAGCTCCTGATTCAGCAATATGAGCATTTTCATAATGAAGAAAGTGAGTCTCTCACTGATATTTTTAGTAGGTTTCAAAAACTACTAAATGCTCTAAAGTTGAATGGAAGGGTCTATGAGACAAAAGACTCCAATCTGAAATTCCTTAGATCTCTTCCAAAGGAATGGAAACCAATGACAGTCTCATTAAGAAACTCACAAGATTATAAGGAGTTTACTTTGGAGAGACTGTATGGCATCCTGAAAACTTATGAGCTTGAAATACAGCAAGATGAGAGGATGGAGAGAGGAAAGAAGAAAGGAGGATCCATTACACTAGTTGTTGAGTTGGAAAAAGAGAAGGAAGAGAAGATGGAAGCTGTTGAGTCAACTTCAAGGGTCTGTGAAAGAAAGGGCAAAGGGTTGATAGCTGAGAATGAAGATTCTTTGAGCCAAGATGACATGGAGGACATTGATGAACACCTAGCATTTCTTTCCAGGAGATTTTCCAAGCTCAAGTTCAAGAAGAACTTTGGAGCAGCCAAGCCAAATAGAAACATGGTGGATAAATCAAAATTCAAATGTTTCAAATGTGGCTTGGCAGGGCATTTTGCCAGTGAGTGTAGAAAGTCAGATTCCAGTAAGAAAAGGTTTGAGCTTGTGGATTATAAGCAAAAATACTTTAAACTGCTCAAACAAAAGGAAAGGGTTTTCATAACACAAGAAAATGATTAGGCAGCAGATGGTCTGGATGAAGATGAAGATGTCAGCTATGTTAATCTAGCCCTAATGGCCAAGTCTGATGAGACAGAAACAAGTTCTTCAAGTAATCAGGGAAACAGAAAGAATCTTTGGTACTTAGATAGTGGTTGTTCAAGACACATGACTGGTGATTCTACCCTGCTCACAGAGTTTAAGGAGAGAGCTGGCCCAAGTATTACTTTTGGAGATGAAAGCAAGGGTTATACTGTGGGATATGGCTTGATTTCAAAGGACAATGTCATCATTGAGGAGGTTGCCTTAGTGGATGGTCTCAAACATAATTTGTTGAGTATCAGCCAGCTTTGTGATAAAGGCAACTCAGTAACCTTCAACTCAGAAGCCTGTGTTGTGACTAATAAAAGAAGCAACAAAGTGGTTCTCACTGGTGTGAGAAAAGGAAATGTGTACCTAGCTGATTTCAACTCATCTAATGCAGAATCTGTTACTTGTCTTCTCAAGAAAACAAGTCAAGATGAAAGTTGGCTATGACACAAGAAGCTATCCCATTTAAACTTCAAGACCATGAATGAGCTAGTAAAGAAAGAACTGGTTAGAGGCATTCCTCTAGTGGAGTTTTCTAAGGATGGACTGTGTGATGCCTGCCAAAAAGGGAAGCAGATTAAAACATCATTCAGGAAGAAACTTGATTCAACAATTGAAGAACCTTTGCAACTACTACACATGGATTTGTTTGGACCAGTCAATGTGTTGTCTATCTCAAGAAAAAGATTTTGCCTAATAATTGTAGATGATTTCTCAAAGTTCTCTTGGACATATTTCCTAAAGTCTAAAGATGAGGCTAGTGAAATCATCATCAATCACATAAGGCAAGTCAATAATCATCCTGATTTCAAGGTTAGAAGAATCAGGAGTGACAATGGAACTGAGTTCAAGAATTCTGTCATGAGAGCATTTTGTGAGGAAAATGAGATTATGCATGAGTTCTCAGCAGCAAGAACTCCATAACAGAATGGAGTAATGGAAAAGAAGAACAGATCACTTATTGAAGCTGCAAGGACAATGCTTGAAGAATCTAAACTGCCAACATATCTCTGGGCTGAAGCTGTTAATACTGCATGCTACACTCAGAATATTTCTCTGGTTAATCAAGCAAGATACATGACTCCATATCAATTGTTCAAGAATAAGAAGCCAACTCTAAATTTTCTTCATGTCTTTGGCTGCAAATGCTATATTCTGAGAAATCAAACTGATCAAAATGGGAAGTTTGATGCTAAAGAAGATGAAGGAATTTTTGTTGGATACACTGTTGGTAAAGCATATTGAGTCTACAATCTAAGAACCAACATTGTTGTAGAATCAATACATGTTGTGTTTGATGGTAAAAAGATTGAAGGACTGCAAGATGGAGATTACCATGAGAGCCTCAAATTCGATAATGTGGAGATGGTTAGTGATGACAGTGATGATGAAAGTGATCAAGAAACAGTATCTAAGGACAATGCAGAAAAATCTACTACAAATGAAGCACAAAACTCAACATCTGTCGAGTTGTATAATACTTCATCTGTCGGGAGGCAATCTGTGTTATCCGTCGGGAGACAACCAGCCTCATCCGTCGGTACTCAAAACTCACCATCCGTCGGGTTATCAAGAGAAGCTGGAAATCAAGATAGATCACCTATAGAAAGTTCCCCTTTCTCAAATCAAAGATCCACAAACTCAGGGGGAGTTTCTAATAATCAAAACTCAATCACACATCAAGATAACAATTAGGCCTCTTCATCTAGAGCTAATCTACCTCATCAAAGAAAATGGACAAAAGATCATCCCTTTGAGCTTATTATTGGTGATGTTTCTTCTAGAGTTCAAACAAGGAGAGGAACTCAAGAAGAATGTCTATACAGTAGCTTTCTTTCCAAGGAAGAGCCAAAGAAGGTAGAAGAAGCTTTGTTAGATCCTGATTGGATTTTAGCTATGCAGGAGGAGCTAAACCAATTTGAAAGGAATAATGTATGAAAACTGGTGCCCAAGCCTAAAGGAAAGAATCCAATAGACACCAAATGGGTATTCAGAAACAAGATGGATGAAAATGGCATAGTAGTAAGGAACAAAGCTAGATTGGTTGCTAAGGGCTATTGTCAACAAGAAGGAATAGATTTTGATGAAACATTTGCTCCTGTTGCAAGACTTGAAGCCATCAGAATCTTCTTAGCCTATGCAGCTCATGCCAATTTCAAGGTCTATCAAATGGATGTCAAAAGTGTCTTTCTGAATGGAGATTTGGAGGAGGAAGTCTATGTCAGTCAACCTCCTGGTTTTGAAGATCCAAATTTTCCAGAACATGTCTATTATCTTTTGAAAGCACTTTATGGACTGAAGCAAGCACCTAGAGCCTGGTATGACACTTTATCAAAGTTCATTTTGGAAAATCACTTCACAAGAGGTAATGTAGATAAAACTTTGTTTTTCAGAAATGTTAATGGCTCTAGTATACTTGTTTAAATTTATGTAGATGATATTATTTTTGGCTCTACAGATGAGAAACTTTGCAAAAAGTTTGCCAAATTGATGCAAAGTAAGTATGTAATGAGTATGATGGGATAACTGACTTACTTTCTTGGTTTACAAGTTAAGCAAGTTAGTGATGGCATATTCATTAGTCAAACTAAATATATTTTTAATCTTTTAAAGAAGTTTGATCTAGTGGATTGCACATCTGCAAAAACTCCCATGGCCACTGCAACTAAGCTTGAATTAAACACTACTGAAAAGTCTGTGGACATTTCAAGTTATAGGGGCATGGTTGGCTCAATTTTGTACTTAACATCTAGTAGGCCAAATATAATATTTGCTACATATTTATGTGCTAGATTTCAGGCTGATCCTAGAGAATCTCACTTAATAGCTATTAAGAGAATTTTCAGATATCTCAAGGGAACACCAAAACTTGGCATTTGGTACCCTAGAGATTCTGGTTTTGATCTAACTGGTTATTCAGATGCAGATTATGTAGGTTGTAGAATTGATAGAAAAAGTACAACAGGAACCTGTCAATTTCTAGGAAACAAGCTTGTATCCTGGTTCAGTAAAAAGAAAATTCAGTTTCTAATTCTACAGCTGAAGCTGAATATATTGCTGCTAGTAGTTGTTGTGCACATATATTATGGATGAAAAATCAATTGCTAGACTATGGTCTGCAAGTTGAGAGGATTCCTATTTTCTGTGATAACACAAGTGTAATTGCCATCACTGAAAATTCAGTACAACACTCAAGGACAAAGCACATAGATATCAAGTACCACTTTATAAGGAAACATGTAATGAATGGTACTGTAGAACTACATTTTGTTCCAAGTGTGAAGCAACTTGCAGATATTTTTACCAAGCCACTGGATGAATCCACCTTTTCAAGGTTGGTAAGTGAGTTAGGAATGCTTAATTATTCTTAAATCTACATGAGTTAATTTGCAAGTTGAAATGCAGCCAGAAATTTAATTGATTTTTCAGTCTTGGATGAAATTTTGGCTAAGTCAAAATTTACATCTCGACGAATGATCTTTATCCATCGAGTTTGATCATCCGTCGGTATACTATTTGCTAATAAAAATCAATTATTTTTCTGGAATATTTTATGACTCGACGGATAACAGTTTATCCTCATCCGTCGAATTGTCTTAATCTCAGCCGTTAATTCCCTGTACATTATCCATCAAGTATACTTACAGTTTGTAAGCATAACACGATGGATAATGGGTGGAATTTTTATAGTTTATTTTAAACGGCTATTTTAGGCAATTTCTATTGGTTACTTTATTATACTTTATTATCTTTAACAGTTTTTTTTGAGATAGTATAAAAGCTTATTTCATTTCAATCGCTTTTCTTTTATCATTCTCAATTCAACTGCTCTAATTTCATTCTCTCTCAAAGCACTTACTCTCTTTCTCTTCAAGCTCTTATTCTCTAACAATGACACCTGTTGTAAAGATTATGTCTCAAACTGGGTTCATTTATGAGAAGAACAATTTCACTGCACTAGTGAACAAGGGTATTCAGCAATCTGGTGACTATCACAAGATGATGGACTTTGTGAAGAATTGCAAGCTCAACTATGCCATGCCGGAATCACCCACAATCTTCTGTGAAGTTGTTGAAGAGATGTGGACCACTGCTACCTACAACTTAACAGATAAGACAATCACACTCACCATTAAAGGTAAAGAGTTCTGTATCAATAGTGATGTTATAAAAGCATGTTTCAAGATTCTTGATAACACTGTGAGCTCACCACACACTGACACTGATATAATCAATATGCTTAATTCCATGAACTATGCTCTTTCTACTTCTAAGTTAAGTGACATTAGGAGAATGGGTCTTAGGAAAGAATGGAGTTTTATGTGTGATGTTGTGACAAAGGTCTTTTCAGGTAAAGTCAGTAATTTTGATTCAGTCAATATCTCAATGCTTAACATGCTCTACATGCTAGTTACAGATAAATTCTATAATTTCAGTGACCTTGTCTTGTTTGAGTTAGGCTTTAAATTAGGAGAGTTAAATAAAAGAGGTAAAAATGTGTATTATGCTAGATTCTTTATGATGTTAGCTAACCACCTCTGTGAAGAGATTGTGCTTGAGAACCCTAACAACAAACTAGATTGTTGGGTTCAAGAGAGAAGGCATATTACAGATTTGAACATGGCCAATCATCACAAGAATGTGCCATTGTTCTATTTTCCTATAATGCAAGCACCTCAGGTAAGTGAGGTAAGTTCATCTATCCCAACCACTATTCCAACCTCAACAATTTCTTTGAGTTCTAGTGTGGCTATGGCAACTGTGTCAATGACCCAACAGTTGCCTACCCAAGCTACCAAAACTGCAAAAAGTTTCAAACCCAAATCAAAGAAAGCCCCCTCTGGTATCTCTCAAAAGATGCCAGTTGGAAAATCCACTAAAACCAAATAGGGGAGTGTGAAGGAGGGCAAGATAGGTGAGGGAAGGGGTGAACATAAAAGAAACCCTAGGGATAAGGATGGAGAGTTGAGTGGATCCCAGCCTAGCCACACTGCAGTTTCCCAACAAACTGCAGTGCTTAAAAAGGATAAAAGCTCATTTCTAGTTGTATCCTCCCAAAAGGATGTAGTTATTTAACAAAGATCTCAACCAAAAGCACAGGCCAAGAGGGTTAGGGACACTAGCTCACCCCAAACTTATGCTAGAAAGAAGAAGTCTAAAACCTTTGGGGATGCACAGGGTACACACACTGTACAAACTGGTGCAAAAGACATAGTCACTGCACCTTCATAAATTCAGTTTGATGTGGCTTCAATAAATGTGGAGTCACAGCCAAATTCTCTAGTTATAGAAGCACCTCAAACACCAAACTCACCAACAAATTCTCTGGATGTGGATATGATAAACACATCAAACCCTGATTCCCCTTCTTTAACTCTGTTGGGTAAGCCAAAATCTAGTGCAAGTGAGCATCATCTTTTAGATGATTTGTTGGCTCACTTGCCAATTCTTTCAGGAACTGTTGTATCATCTGTGCCTAAAATATCTTCAATCAGCACAAAGTCAACAATAGTTTCTTTTCCCAGCTCATTCATTTCTACTCTCTCGATGGATATTGCTCATCCATCGAGTAGTGATAGTATCCCGACGGATAAGCTTAACAGTAGTTATCCATCAGATAGAAAAACCACTCACTCGATGGATATCACTCATCCGCCGAGTATCTTTGTACAGCTTCAAACTTCATTTATTTCAAGTGCAGAAGATTTAGTGGTTGTACAGTCACTCTTAGGATTAAGAGAGAAGAGTGTTTTGAGTGAGAGTCTGGGTTGCTCCCAGGAAAAAGGAGAGGAAATGAGTGAAACTATGCAATCCATTTCTTCAGGATTGGCAAAAGAGAGTGAGAGGAGTCCCACCTTAGTAGGTGAAGGTGAGGGTGTGAGGGTGGGGAGCCAGGGTGAGACCCTGATGCAACAAAAGAGAGAAAACGAGAGAAATGCAGGTACTGGAGCTATAAGGATGGATGTCATTGCTAGTGAGTCAATGAATGTCCAGGATGCAGACAGGAAAGGACTATCTTATCATCCTAAAGTTGTTATAGATTTCACTTCCCTTGATGCTGAGGCATTTACTCACCCTGTTCCAGCTTATCAACTTCTAGCTGAACAGGGCAATGACAATACAGAAAGGATGCTGAATTTGGTGTATACCACACAGTCTATGATGAGAGCTAAGGATGCCATCACAGCTTTGCCTTCTACAGCTGGTGATGTGGACTATGAGATTGGTGGTTCAGCTCATTTCTTTGGTGATGGGAGTGGGGATAGTGAAGATGAGGCAATAGACATAGGGGAGAAGTAGGCTCAAGTTCAAGATCAGGTATGCCATCATGGGCATTCTCAAAGCACTGTGATGAGCACTACTTCAAGACAACCCTAATCCAATTAATAAATCAGACAAATACTGCTCTTCAAACCACTACTAATGCCAGTACCAAGAAGCTCCTTCAGGCACATCTAGCATCCCTGCAACTTCAACAAATCCAGGGCTTCCAACATGCTAGGGATGTAAACACCATGAAGAATGATATTGAGGAGATGAAGAAGGCCATTTCAGACAAGATGGATTCTAAACTTCCAGAGGCTACATTGCTTGACATCAAGAGGCAATTAAGGAAATTTTTTGATCTGTCAACCAAGATAGATGCCTTGGACAAAAGAATATCAGCCATGGAAGCATCTTTAACATCCATTCATCTTCATCAAGCTCAACAGACAGATTTACTTCAAAAATTGGTGGCTGCTCAAACCCCCTCCTCCAATCAACTTGATGACAACAAAAAGGGGGAGAAAGGACCAAGTGAGGGGGAGAGGCTTTAGATTCAAATCAGTAAAGTAATTGTGCCTTCAATTACTATCTCAAAGCCACCAGTTACAGACAGTATTGATCTGATCAATGCAGCAACAACCAATATAAGAGTAGCTGATAAGGAGAAGTTGAGTTTAGTCAACTGGGAGAAGATTGATGAGGAAATACTGAAGAAGTTTGAACTTGTCAAGGAGCCAGTTAAGTCAGCCATTCATCACTCTCAAGTCAAACAAATTAGTGTGAATGAGATGAGCATGAACTATCTGGAAAGAGGACAAACATCCTGCATCAAATCTCCAAAGGCTGAAACAATGTTGAAACCAAGGGTAAACTACTCAAAATCATCATTGAAGAACCCTTTGAATACTGTGTATGAGTCACCTAAGCCTGATGAAAAGAAGCTTCTGTCAAGATCAATTGCTTTCTACAAAGATCCAGCTGATTAACCCCTTTCTCCAATCAACTTGATGACAACAAAAAGGGGGAGAAATGACCAAGTGAGGGGGAGAGGCTTCAGATTCAAATCAGTAAAGTAATTGTGCCTTCAATTACTATCTCAAAGCCACCAGTTACAGACAGTATTGATCTGATCAATGCAGCAACAACCAACATAAGAGTAGCTGATAAGGAGAAGTTGAGTTTAGTCAACTGGGAGAAGATTGATGAGGAAATACTGAAGAAGTTTGAACTTGTCAAGGAGCCAATTAAGTCAGCCATTCATCACTCTCAAGTCAAGCAAATTAGTGTGAATGAGATGAGCATGAACTATCTGGAAAGAGGACAAACATCCTGCATCAAATCTCCAAAGGCTGAAATAATGTTGAAACCAAGGGTAAACTACTCAAAATCATCATTGAAGAACCCTTTGGATACTGTGTATGAGACACCTAAGCCTGATGAAAAGAAGCTTCTGTCAAGATCAATTGCTTTCTACAAAGATCCAGCTGATTCAACTTCGAAAAGAAGGATTGCTAAAATTTTCAGGAATGGGAAAGAAATTTATGTGGTGGCTGGACATCCTCAATTTGCTCAAGCAAAGAGAGAAGAAAAGGCTAGATTGAAGCAGGAAAAGAAGCAAGTTGCTCTGGATGCTAAAAAGACTAAACAAAAGAAAGAGCAAATTGCTATTTTGGCCAAGCTACATGCTGTAAATTCATCACAACAAATTCCTTCTCAGCCATCTGAAATTATTGAATCAAAGAAGCAAGTTGAACAACAGAAAAAATCTCCAAGAATCAAGGAATTGGCTAAAAGAACTAAAAAGAAACTGGACATGGTTGATAAGGAATTGGAGAATCAGTTTCCCAAGGAATCCACTCCTATTACAACTCAAGCATCAAAACCCTCTGTGGTATTTGAAGATATCAAAGTGGTGGATCCTTACAGGAACATCCATGGTAAACCTATAGTGCCTAAGGATGAACCAGTAGAATGGGAGAACATTCCAATTCCTGACTTCTATTTGCCAATCCTTAACAAGCCAAAGAGAACAAAGTCGGGAGCAGTCAAGAAAGTGAAGCTGTCACCTTTCAAATCCAAATCTCTAGTCAAAGCTCAATCTAAAGTCAGTAAGGGAGATTACATGTACTTGTGTGACATCAAAGAATTTTCTGATCTAAACCTCTATCTAGATGAACTAGATGAAGTGAGAGGAATTGATGCATACAGAAACCTACCTGAAAGGTTAGTGTTCAAGTACAAAGGAGGAAAGAAGATTCAGTGGCCACTTCACAGGATCCTTCAAGAAAGCCAAGATGTACTGATTAAAGTTTATTCATCCTTCAAGAAGAACTTTGGGTTTAATATTACTGCAAGAAGATTGGTACTGAAGAAGATTGAAGAACTAAGGAGTGTTAGAGCTAAAGATGCACTCCCAAAGACTCTAATTATCCCCTACACAGGGAGAAGAGTGCATCTAAGGCCCTACTAGCTGATGGAGTTCATGGATGACAAAGGAGTGAGAAGATTTTTCAGATTAGAAGACCAATTGAGCATCTCCAGCAATGAGACTCTTTTGGAAATGCAAGGAAAGTTAAATCTCTCAGAATTTGATGAACCGGAATTCCACAGGCAACTCCAAAATCAGATTGAAGAAAACAACAGAAAGCTTGAAAAGAGATCCAGACCTTCAAGAAACTAGATAAATCTGCTCAGGCTAGAGGAGCATCTTGAAAATGACTGTGAGCAAAACTTTGTATATTTTGTTATTTGAAGCACTTTTCAGTATTATCTACTATCCTTTAAAATTTGTATTTTTAAGATGTTTTGTTATCATCAAGTGTCTCTTAATTTATGGCTACAATTCCAGTAGACATAAATTGGGGGAGATTGTTGTGTATATGTTGTGTACTTGATAGTTACATAAACAAAACACCTTGGTAGATTCTACTTAGTGAAATTATGTAGCACTCGACGGATAAGGTTTATAGTCCCGGCGGATGACTCAATATAGTCCCGATGGATGATGACTTATTATCCATCGAGTGAGTAGCTTATGTAACAATAAGTCTATAGCACATTTCTGCATACACATTGTTTAGTATCTGTAGTAGTACTTAAGTCATGAGTTCGTCAACCCGATCAAATCGACCCAACCCAACCCTCTTTTCGGTCGATTAAACCGTTATAAAAAAAACCCGATCCATGGTTGGGTTAAAAATATTTCAAACCGCATTAAATGAGTTGGGTACGGGTTCAAGATTTTTTCACACAACCCAACCCAACCCAAATTAACTTAAGCCTCGCTCGATAATTTAAATATAATCTATATATTATATGCAATTGTACATTATAAAATATAAATATTTTCATTTACAGTTAAATTTTTTGTATGTGTATATGATTTACGACATGATATACATTACTAACATTTCAATTTAATCAGATTTAAAGAATAGTATTATAATCGTAAGTTCTACTATTCGAAATTAGCAATTATATAATAGTGAAACTTTTTTTATATAATTATTCAATCCGTTCAAACCAACCCAACCTGACCCAAATCGATGTACGATGGGTATGGTTGGGTTATGATTTATATCTTACAGATTGGGTCAAAAATTTTCAAAACAATTTAATTGGGTTGAGTCATAAAAACACCTCCAATCCGACCAACCCGACCCATGAACACCCTAATATTCAGTGTATTTTTTTCAAAAATAAAATCTTAACTGTTGTGATATATATTGAAAAATTATATATGCTATTTGTACAAATTTATAGATCAGTATGTGTTATGATTTGATTAATTTATGGTTAATTTTTTCATATTTTGACAACATATTTGACAACATATTACACCTAAGATATAATTAAATAAATTTCAAAATATATAATATTAGAAAAAAAATTAATATCCTTCATATTTTTTCCATTTTTTTAAAGATAATATATAAATTTATCTTAATTATCGGTCAAAATCTAGTCAATTTGATTGCATAATAGTTAAAACAAAACACGAGATGGAGGGAGGATATGGTAAGACTTCAGACATTAAAAATGACCTGATAAAATGCTTACACTTGTGAAAAATTGTGTCATTTCAAAATTTCTTCCATAATAATAGGCATAACTATAGGGATGAGCGTGATGCGGTTTGGTGCGGTTTCGACCAAAAATCAAACTGTAACCAAAATCGTGTGGTTTCTAAAATCGAAAACCAAAATTAAACCCAACATCATTGGTGTGGTTTCGGTTTTTAATCGTGGTTTGGTTTAAAATGGTGTGGTTTCGGTTTTAAAACCAAACTAAATAAAATATATTTACTCCCTACTAATATGTTAACTTTCTTTCAATTTTCAAGAAAAAAACATGCAAAAGAATTTGAATAAAAATGCTACCTTGTGGCTGATGGCTGATAGTAGCGTAGCTGCTAAACTTTTTAAGTTAATATAATCAAGTAAATGCTACTGGTTTAAATTTTAATATGTAGATTATTGAGTACTAAATTGTACAGGCAATCAAACATGCATCATCTCATGAATTTTATAGTTCATGTGAAGCCACAGCCATAATACAAGCCCCGTTCAATCTTCTAAACTTAAACTAGCGTAATAGCCCGTGTAAGCCACAAGCCATTTTCTAGTCGGGTTCTGAGTAGATGTATTTTGTAAATGCCCTTGAACTATATGAGAGTTTATCGTTTTACTGTAACAATAGGTTAATGTCTATTAATTGTTAATATTACAAAGCATACATGATTGCAACCGTTTATTAAGTTGTGAAAAGCATCCATTTAAAATAGAAGGTTGTTTTATATTTGTATATATCCAATATTTTTGTAAATTTTTAGCTATGTTGTGGTATGCAAGTTTACACAAGTTGTCTTTTGATGTAGCATATAAAAAAAATTCTATTATGTTATATGAAAATTCTAAATACAAAAAGTTATTCCATCTTCCGCCTCTTTATTTCAGTTAGACCGCTTGTAGTAACACAAAATGCAAAGTTATTTACTTTATTGATGCGTGAATTGATGGTAATATCTTCAGACACCTTGATTACTGTGTATTCCTTACATCCTTGAATAATGTTGTATGGTGTGATCTCAAGGTGAAAGGCACAATTTTTCTTGATAATGTCCTTGACGGTCGAAGGGATTGTCAGCATCTAGTTTATGTGCATAAGGAAAATTTGAAATTTTATTAGCATTAAAAAGCTTTTGTAGGTGCAATTGATAGTTCTTTTACTACCTTGCGTTGGTTACCCATTAAATTTTGTATAGTAAGGCCTGTAAAATTCTCCATTTCGCTGTTGAATCGTGTTACAGTCGTAGTGCCAATTTCATCCTTTATTCGAGCCATAATCTTGAACCTGCAAGGTAAATTTGATTTGTTTGTGTTTAATATTTATTAATAGATGAGAGGTTTGTGTAATGTCAAGATTGGATGTAATAATCTTAAAACAAAATATTGTGTACGACATGTATGGAAGAAATTATGAGTCTTCAAAGATGAATGATGTAGTGGCATGTGTTGATGTTGTTTAGGTAAAGTACAGAATGTTATAAATGATTTAGGGGAGTTTTGGGTTAATATCCTTTAAGAAAACTGTTACTATTGTGCTAGAGATTCTTCGCTACATGCTAAACAGTAGAATATTTCATCCATTTCTTGAAGGGCACGAGCACAAGTTGGGTAACAGTTGTAATACCATCCAGGGTCGTCTAGAATATCTATAATTTTAGCGTGGCAGGTGCAACGGACAACCCGTGTTTTAATTTTGTAAAACCATTTTGAAAAGGTTGGAATTTCTAAATCTTTCATTTAATTTTTAAGGGAAATTGAAAGAGGTTGGTGAATTTCAAGATTGTGTGTTTACCAGTGTGCCAGCTAGAATGACCGTTTGAAGAATAGAACTTATCGTTAACTCCTGATACTGGTCTCCATTGGTCGCTTGAAATTTGTCGAGTATTGTTGTAGGCTTTGTATCATAATTCTCTATGATTGTCGGTGTGAGAGCCTTTTTCAAGGCATTAAGAGGCGCGTAGTCAATGTTCATATAAAAGTGTGTGGCATTTGTGAATGATAAAGTAACTGGATCTGCATATTTTTTTGAGGATTTTAATTTGTTAGAGACATATACGTGTAACACATTCGCCATAAATGTTGAACGGATATGTCATAGGTGTACTGGATACTTTTTTATTAATAATTTTGATAATATACCTGATGTTGGTATCTTTAGCAAACCAGTTATCACGAAAAAGACATGCCCATCTTTTGAAGCCGAGAATAGCTCTAGAAAATGTTTTGTGATGTGTTCGCATGAAGATATTGTCATGGCTTCATTCCTGTGAAGATATGTGAGAAATGTGAATATTTAATTTATTGTATCAATGATGTAATTAAAAGTTTAAATATACTTATCTTGGAATATTGTTTGTTAGTCTTGTGATGATATTGCCGATGTGGATTTTTAGTTGACGATCTTATTAATCGGGTACTAATTATAATACAAAGGTTATTTGCAGATGATGATTGGGACGATAATTGGGACATTTGAATATTATTTTTTTAAAAAAAATATTTAATAGTGGTGGTAGTTTTTGTGAAAAATAGTTGTTCTATTAAAATTCAGGATAATGTAACATGTTATGTAGAATATTTATGAAATACAAAAAATATTGTTGAGGTATAGCTGACCATGAGTATATTGATAGAATGTAGACCCTTAAAAAGGGTGTGGATGTTCCCTCTGTTAGATCGAAGAGGATCCTAAATAGTGAGGTGCACTCTTTGTAGGTATATTTGACCATTTGTATATAGTTTAATTTTACTTTGAAAAGACAGAGTATAATTTTCTTTGCTAGGGCAAATAATTTGAAAAACAAAGGTTTGAAATGGTAAATTTAAATAACTCTAAATTATCATATTATATTTCTCTTAAATTAGTAATTCATAAGTTTATAAACGCCCTATTAAGCAATGTACTTAATATTCTGATAAGTAATTTAAACTATTAATCTTAATAGTTTAAATTATTTATTGATAAAATAAAATAATTTTTTTGTAAATAATTAGATAAAATGAAAAAAATATAATTTTAAAAATATTTTTTTTATGATTATAAATTTAATTTAGCTTTACATAAGTTAAGTTTGTTGTACATGTTTTATGTTTATAATTGTTATATCTCATTAGTATGCATCTATAACATGTGATGGAGATTCAAATTCATTAAATTATATTAAAAGTATAATATTTGATTGATTTTTTTTTCTTTTTATGAGGATCCTTTCTTTAGTGATCCTTTTTGTTTGTTTTTGCATAATAGTAGTATCAGAAAAGCCTATTTGAAGTGTATGAATTATTAAGTTGTTTTATTGTCCCGAATATAATTTTTTGTGTGTGTATGTTTACTTTCTAAGGTAGTTTTGCTATGTGTACGCCTAGTTTGTAATGCAGTTAAATTTGTTATATTTTATTTTTTCATTAATTTATCATGGGTCCGTCATATTGCGGCTGATTCTTAATTATAATTTATACAACACTATTTCAGTAAATGATATATATCAGTATTCCAAAATCCTTATTGCTTCAAATTAATATTGAAATAATCAGTTCATATATAAGGAAAAAATGTGTCAGAGAGCTAAAAAAACTTGTGTGGAATCAATTTTATAACCATAAACGGGGGATATGTGATACTTACTTTTCATTTATTATGACGACATCCAATTTTTAATCCCCGTTTGTTATGGTTTCCATTTATGCATAGCTTATCACCATTCCGAGTACATCTGATAGTGCAAATTAGGCATGAAATACGGTTCACCCGTAAATAGTGTATACGAAGAGCTTAATGTTTTACCAATGAGACATTTATATTGCCCAACCAAGTGCTTCACGTTGTCAAACAATTGGAGTTCAAATTTGTAGACTGGAATTACATCTATGTCTGGTATTTTCTGGATCTTAGTCTTGTAGAAGAATATGATTGCAAGATCTTTATTGACACTCATATATAGCGTTGGTCCAGGTACTACTTTGAAGTATGATATGTTGCAAATACTTTATTCCTTTAGTAGTAGTAGGTATAAATGCCTTTGATTATTGTGAACCATAGTGAGAATATGGTTTCCCTGCAAAAGGTTTTAATGGTGTAGTGAGATGGGTGATATGATTGTAAAATATATAGAGAGCATTTAACAGTAAATGTTTAGGTGGCGTAGCCATGTGGTGTGATTTGTGTCAAACATAAGGCAACCAAACATGTTCATCAGGATTCAGGTAGAAATATAAGCCAGTCATACCACTTCATCAAGGAGAATGACGTTGGTGTTCAACATCGTGTTTGTTTTCTTGTCAATGACTTCCCAGGTGCGGCCAACACGAACACGAATTGTCTGACCTTCTTTGTTAGATGATAAAACTTTTATCATTGTGATCTGAGGCATGATGTACTCTGTGAATTAGAGAGTATAGATATAAGAATTTTTGATAACCTGGCAAGACTTATATAGCAGTACTATGAACATAAGTTGAATGGGTTTTAACTCATTGATTTGTATCCTTGGAGCGTACGTATAGCCATTTAATGTACCCTGAGCCTAATTGGGAGCTGGTGTATAAATGAGGGGTTACTCTTTTCTCTGTTATTTCTTTACTATTTACTCTCCATTTTATTTTTTTGTACTGTAATGTAGGATTTAATATTTTTGTTTTTTTTAAAAGAAGAAATAATTAGTTATTATCTTGTTTAGTTTCACGGAAAAAAATTGTGAAAAAATTTAGCAAAAAAATATATATGTCAGTTGAAAAAATACCTGTCATAATATTGTATGTAAAGGTGGTGTAAATAAATATGTGACTTTTAATTTAGGATTTGAAAAAGAAATTAAATTTTTTCCTTCCAAAAAATTTGCAATGGCTCCTAAATTGTCTTCTCTCTACAGTCTCTCTCCTAAATTTTAAGAGGTTCAACAATCCCACTGTTAAATAATATTATATTATACATTGATCGTAACAATTTCTTTGCCTCTCAACTATGTTAGTCTCACGGCTGCCACAATTGTCAATAATTTCGGGATCATACGTGGAGAAGTGAAGGTCGTGTTGAGCTGGGAAAAGATTATCCGCAACCAGCAAGCTATGTTGGTAATCACACTGCGGCCAGTGAGTTGATTAAATTGTTAAGGACTTATGTACCAGTTTTTGATATACCCAGCATATCTTCTTGATTTGCATGAAGGAAGGTAGTTATTGTCAGCTGTTTGAGGGAGTGTGATGATGCGTTGAGGCTTGCGGTTGAGAAGATTAGGGGGTGATGATGTGAATCCAAAATATCTGGGGGTACAAGGGTTAACTGTCCGGAGGAAGTGCTTGTGGGCGGCCGTGGAGAACAAAGAAACCGCATTAGGGGATTTCATGCAGGCAAAGTAAGAGATTATAGGAAGGCAAAGCAAGGGCAAAACTGTAATTTCAATTAGACTTTTTAATCTCAACAATATTATGTGCATGTTCTTCTATTATATATAGAAGAGAAGAGATGACTATAAACTTGTTGAGCTGGCTATGCAATTGCAAAATTGGGTCATATATAAAATACTTGTAAGTGTAAATGTGTATCTGTCTCTCACAGAGTCTACTAATCTAAACTAAAATTATTATTATTCTTATATATATATAATAAAAAATATATAATTAATTTAATTCGGTCCGTTTCGGTTTATATTCAGTTTTAAAAATTTTAAAACCAAACTACAACCATATTATCGGTTTGGTTTTTATTTGTGTGGTTATTAATCAGTTCGGTTTTTAATGGTTCAATTTTATCCGGTTTTTTTGCGATTTTAATTTTGATTTCGGTTTTCGATTCGGTTTTGTTCATCCCTACATAGCTTAGCTATAGATGAGTAATAAATAAATATATTATATTCTAAAAAGAAAATTTTTGAGTATTAAATCTAACAATTAGAAATATATATGAAAAATTGACACAATTAACCTATATTGTAAAATTGTACACAAATAACTGGTTTGTAAAAGTTAGCCAAATATGGCCGTTTGTATCTGCCATTACGAAATGCGTAATAGAAAATTAATACATAACATGGTAATTAGACCACTATCATACTTAACTTGTGTTAAATAATATAAAATATAAAGTATAAAAGTATATGTTCACGATAATCGGGTAACTTTAAAATACTGATATAGCAATTATGAGTAGGGTATCTATATACTCTCTATTAATAAGCGAAACCATGTATAATTTGGTGTTAAAAGTATCAAAGTACCAAAATACCAAATTTTGGTACTTACTTGACATAAGTTGACTTCTATTCTGTGTAAACTTTGTTTTTAGTACTTACCTGACATAAACTGACTTTTATTTTCTATAAACTTTGTATTTAACATAAATCGACTTCTATTCTTTGTAAATTTTATTTTCTTTTTAGTTAGTGTGCATCCGATCGTCTATTTACTTCATAAAATAAAAATATTTTATAAATAATTTGTAAATTATATTAAAAATTTATACCCGTGTTTTGCACGGGTTATCAACTATCTGTATTAATAAGCGTCCCAAATCTTGGTACTCACTAGAAATATTATACAACTATTTTTAAAATTTTATGTAATAAAATCTCAACTGACAAAAATTAACTTCTACTCTCTGTAAATTTTATTTTTCTTCAATTTTTATTTGTTGCTGAACATCCAAGCGTTGCTTTAGTTTAAAATAATCGTATTAGTAAGTTAACATGTCAGAATTATATAAGTAAGTAATTATGTGCATGCATAACTAGAACTATATGATGAAATTTTAGAATTATACTTAATTTCGATTTTTTAACTACATATTTTAATAACATTTTATATATTATATGTAGATCTGTATTTTGCACTGATTATAAATTTCAGTTTCATGCAAATAATAATGCGATACTATTATTTTTAATTTTGGATCCGTACTTCGCACGGGTTAGCAACTAGTATTATTAATATTTTATTGATTACTCCATTTGACAATGCGTAATATTTATTCTCAATACTTCGTTCTGATTTGCGTAACAAGTTAAAAATAAATATAATACCCCATTTCAGACCGAGTATTAGGTAATATCCCTCTCAAACTTGCGTATCGGCCAAAATTGGCAAAAATTGTGAAATCAGTTATTTTTGTAAATTCTGAAATCAGTTATTTTTGTTAATATTTATAAAAAAAAATGGTTAAAGTTGGCCTTTACCCAATATATATTCGAAGCATTTGGTTTCACAGTTTCATCACCGCTTTCGCGATTTCTCGTATTCAGGTACTCATCCCCCGTCTCTCAAACATCTACACACTCACAAATCTCTCTCTCTCTCTCTCTCTCTCTCTCTCTCTCTCTCTCTCTCTCTATCCCCCCCTCTCTCTCAGACACACACACTGACAAATCTCTCTCGCAGATGTTAAATTGTCGGTTAATTTCATTTTAATTCTTCGAAATTAGAACTCAGATCTAGCTCATGCGATCCGATCTACATTTAATTTTGTAATCACACTCATTTTCACACTAAGATCCGAGCAATAACACCTTAATCTTGTTTCCACCGCTTAATACGTCGTCGTTTTGGTGTACATTTACCGGATCCAATTCTATACGTACACATTACATACATATATGTCAAATTTTGTGTTTTGATGTTAATTGTTATTGGTTATGTAGGTCTCCGATTCGAAAACGTTTAATTGCGATTATTATATTCGTGGCGGTTGATTTACGATTCGATCAAGATGGTAATTTCATTGATCCTCTTTTTGATTGATTGATTGATTCAAGTATTGTCTACATTGTTATAATTGTTTATGTAATTTGTTCTCCCGATGTAATGTATTGGTAGTTTGTTATTGATCGAGATGTTGCGTTGGTTTCTATTTGGTGTAGGTTGTTCTCGCAGCTTCGATTATTAGTAAATCTGGAAAAGGTTCGGTTTCTTTTCCACTTTGCGTTTAGTTTGTAGAAAAATGTTTTTATTTTTATAATGAAATGATTGACAGAGATAACGTATATGTCCATATGATATATGAGGCCATTTTAGTGTGTTTGATAATGATAATTGGTTATATTTCCGGGTGTTATGATGTTTAAAAATGCATATGATATTGAAACGAATTGACTTGATGAATATAAAACCAGGTTTGAATAAGTTGTATTTGTGATTTTGTTAAATTTTTATAATTCAATTCTTAACTTGTATCCTGTAAACTGTCTATTAGATTCCTTATATGTTCAAGTACTTGATGCTTTTATGTGCTTCCCTTTGAACTTTCGTTATGGCGAAAGGAACTTTTGATTTGAATTTATTGAGCTGTTATCCTCAACTCAACAAAAAATATTGTATTTTTTATTAATGACGTTCTTTATTTGTAGGGTCATTATGTTCCATGTTTTACCTAATAGTTTGTTTTTCATAATTTCTCAGTACTGTATAAAGCAGTTGCATCCATAGCATTTTCATCTGATAATTTTGAATTTGAAATGTCACAGCCCTTGTTTCAAGGCAATTCGTTGATATGTCACGCATTAGAATTGAGGGGCTTCTAGCAGCTTTCCCCAAGCTTGTTGGAACTGGAAAACAACATACATACATTGAGACAGAAAATGTGCGCTATGTTTACCAGCCGATAGAGTCTCTTTTTTTGCTGGTTGTAACAAACAAACAAAGCAACATACTTGAAGACCTAGAGACACTCAGGCTGTTGTCCAAACTTGTATCCTTTAGGTGCTTGCATTCTCTAAAATTAATACTATGCTCGAGCTTTAGCTAACATTTTTTCTGCATATACTTGCATCCAATGTATAAAAGCAGCTGCTGAGGTATACTTGGAAGGAAAATATGTGAAAGCATCTAAGCTTCTTTAATAGTTATCCTATATGAACAAATAATGCAAGCTTGTTACATAATCATCTATTCGAACAAAGGATTTTTATAATGTAGTGTGGTCTTCTACAAGAGGATATACATAATGTAATTCAAAAGCAGGGTTGATTCCTTAACATCAAATAGGTACCTGAATATGCTTACTCTCTAGATGAAGAAGGCATTGGCAAGACAGCTTTTGAGTTAATTTTTGCTTTTGATGAAGTCATCTCGTTGGGGCATAAGGAAAATGTGACTGTTACACAAGTCAAGCAGTACTGTGAAATGGAGAGTCATGAAGAGAAGCTGCACAAGTTGGTTTTACAGAGCAAGATTAATGAAACTAAGGATGTCATGAAGCGAAAAGCTAGTGAAATTGACAAAAGCAAGGTAGATATTTTTTCTCAACTTCAGTCGAGTTTTCCTGCGTTACCTTTGTAATTTGTCCTAAGACTTTTACTCTTGAATAGTATATGTTACAATCTAATCGTGTTTTCTCTCGTTGTAGATTGAGAAGAACAGAGGTGAGAAGGGAGGCTTTATGTCCCTCCAATCAATGGGTTCTGGGAGCTTTGGTAGTGATCTGAATATATCTAGCAGTGGAAGTGGTTTTGGAAGCGGTGGTTCTGGATTTGGATTGACCACTGAAGTAGAAACCTTCTCTAGCAAATCTAAAGGTGTGCAGTTTTAACCAGCAAATGTTTTCGATTATGCATAATAGCTCTAATTGGGTTTGCAATACAGTATACGCTCCATGATAATGAACTAAAATTTGCTTCGGGTTAGAGGTTGTGGACTTGAACTGAAATCCTAAAAATATCTACTCCAATATTACCATTTTACTCTTGTTATTCTTGATCTTTTATTTTCAAATTTTAGAGTTGTGGTAAATGTTATCTGAACAGCCATTCTAGCCTATTTTGGTGCTTGTCAAGTACAGTGAAGTTCATCTTTGACTTTTTGGTAAAGATAGGTAAAGACAAGTCATATGCTATTTATAATGAGAGAAGTTTTCATTTAAATTGGAGGTGGCATTAACAGAAGTATTAATTTGTTATCCTAAGTATCTCCTTATTTGCTTAACTAAACCTGTTTCATATTAATTAATTATTGTTGACAATTAGTTTAATATTCAGCAGCACATGATTGTGGTCACTATACCTGTTCTGATGTTCAATATTTCTAAATATCAAGGTTCTTGATTGGGAATGTGTCTTTACCTAAATGAGGCTGTCTTAATGTTTTGATTAGTAGGCCGTCCTCCTTCCTCTGCAACTGCTCCACCAAAGGGTCTTGGAATGAAGCTAGGTAAATCACAGAGGACCAACCAGTTCCTGGAGTCTCTAAAAGCTGAAGGTGAAGTTATTCTGGAAGATGTACGTCCAAGTGCTGGACCTGCTAAAGCTGCGGTGGTGCCTCTAACTGATCCTGTTACATTGATTGTTGAAGAGAAACTTAACGTGATCCTTAAACGAGATGGTGGAGTTGGCAACTTTGATGTTCAGGGAACCTTGTCCCTGCAAATTCTCAACCAGGATGATGGGCATATCCAAGTACAGGTTTGTACAATGAAGTCAAAATAAATGTTAATTTGTATAAAACTATCTCTGCATTAAATTGGTTACATTCTTTTACCCTGGACTGGGAATTTGAATTGTAATTCATGAAAAAGATGCTAATGATGTGTAAATTTATGTAATGAATTGGATGTGTATATACCCCTTTAATGATGATTAGGAAGAAAATATGTTCGGCATTAAGTACGAACTTAAATTTTTTTATTTGGAGTTGATTCTTGTTACCGGACCTGTTTCGTGGGTGTTAAACTGCTCTTGCTACATTGTGACTATATTAGACTGGATGGTAGCCAGTGTGAGATTTAATTGTTAACGTACATGGTGTTAATGAGTTGTTCATATAGGTGGGATAATTATACACTGCTAAAGATGTTAATTGGTTTGACATTTGTACTGAATTGCCCCTTAAAAGGCTTACTGTTACTTTAATTATCTTTGTATCTGTAAGTGCTGGTTGGGTTCGAGGAGCGGGTTTCATTGGGTGACTAGTGTATCTTATGGGTACTAATTCAGTTTCAGATGTTGCATAATATAGGTCTAGCAAGCTGTTATATTCAATTTCAGTTACCTTTTAGAACTGAGACTGTGTCATCAGATGTTTAAGTAGCTTTTGATGTTAGGAGTCTGGTTATCTTGAATCCACAGTGTATGATTTTGCAATAACTTTGATATAGAAGGGCCAAATTGCGGGATGAGAATCAAAAGATTCCAAATAGATGGCAGAAGCAGATTCATATTGTACAACAGGGTTTAGTAACTAGGTTTTTAAGTTCATGAGCACGAAAGCTCGATTTTGTAGAATGACAGTAAAAATTTCATTATAATTTTGTGTTATATGATTTTTTTTTCATCTATAGGCTGCTAGCTTAATTTAATTACTTTGATTTGAATTCTTACTACTTCCAGATAGAGGCTGCTGGTAATCAAGGAGTTGTTTTCAAAACACATCCTAATATCAACAAGGAGTTATTCAACAATGAGAATGTTCTAGGGCTTAAAGATCCTAAAAGGCCATTCCCCACTGGTCAATCTGGTGATGGTGTCAGTCTTCTAAAGTGGAGGATGCAAACTATCGATGAGAATGTTGTTCCATTGACAAGTGAGTTTGCAAATTATGCAACTGCATGTTATCATGTTTTCAATCCGTATTTTGTTTGTTCTTTCATATTTTTACTGTGTTTTGAACTACCTTTTTTCTCAGTTAATTGCTGGCCATCTGTATCTGGGAATGAAACGTATGTCAGCATAGAGTATGAAGCCACTTCAACATTTGATTTACAAAATGTTGTTGTGTCTGTGCCTCTTCCTGCTCTTAGAGAAGCACCAAATGTGAGGCAGATTGATGGAGGAGAGTGGAGGTAAATTCCAAACTTGTTTTTTATTATCTGTGCAACTATGCTCTAAAATTATTGAGAATAGTGTAAGTGGTCATTCTTGGTGAATCAGTTATATATTTTTAGTGTTTATTTTTATCGAATCTATTAGTTTTTGTTTAAGCTCAAAGTCAGTCGATAGTTTTCAGTAGCTATTTTAATATGGAAAACGGATTTTTGATTACCTACTACAAATGATATGAATAATTTCGTACTTAAATAGAGCTTTTGTTGTACCTTTCATAGTCTCATTGCTAATACGTGGATTAAAAATTTTGTTGTGCTATTTACATATACTTATTAAGCATCATTACGAAACTTGAACCTATTCCTCCACTTGTATTCATATCTATGGTGAAATATTTTCTGAATTGTTTTTAATTTCTTTATATTTAATTTCATTGTTTTCATACCTGCTGGATCCTTGTTAAATTAACTGAAGTTGACTGTTAAGCATTTGCGTGTTTACTTGATTTGCAGGTATGACTCTAGAAATTCCATTTTGGAGTGGTCTATACTTCTTATTGATGATTCAAACCGCAGGCAAGTGATGCAGATAATATATTTTTTGTTTAATTTTCTTTGATCTGCCTGAGAATGCTGACAAATTATGGTTTTCTTTAAACACTGAGCAGTGGATCAATGGAATTTGTCGTACCTCCAGCAGATTCTTCAGCCTTTTTCCCAATTTCCGTGCGCTTTACTGCTGCTAGTACTTTTAGTGACTTGAAGGTTTGTAATCCTTTTATTTTCGTTGCTTCACATTATAATCTTGCCCATTAGATTCTACGAGATGCATTGCAACTGTGAATATATAGTGTGCATGCAATATTTCTTCAACTCGTTTTTATTGGCTTTAATTTGTATACATTTATCGTAAGTGTTTCCTACAGTCTATAAATTTCAGAACACCATCTGTTTTTATTAAAAATATTTCCTTGCTAGCACACCTTCATTAATTAGATATCTCCTCTAGATCTTTATCTTAAGCTTAAACTCGTGATTTTAGTAGTGGCTTGTGTATTCAGTATTGTTATATCAGCTTAAACATCTTACAGCTTAATAGTTTTCTAATGGAGTGCTATTCTTTTAAATGTTATACTAGAATTATGGTCTGAACCATGACTAGACGGCGTGCAGATTTGTTTAAGAACAGATACTCTATAATTTTGTTTAGGTTGCTGCTATTTAGAAATGAGCAGGTCCAAATGAGAACTTACGTTAAAACTTATAGATTTAGCGCAAGATAGTGCTCCAACAGCATCCCGGTGATTCCTTAAAAGTTAGGACATTCATCTTATTTCTTATTTTTGAGGAACCTTTATCAGTCTTCATTTTATTTTTATGAATAAAATAATCATTTCTCTCCTATTCTATGCTTCTTCCCCCTGTAAAATTGGAGTTTAATTTTATTATTTATTATTATATTGAGGATCAAGTATTAGGATTGTTGTTGGAGGTGATGTACAAAGCCTTGTTCTAAATCACTAGGAGTCCTATTATATATAATACTTGTAAGGAATTTCTTAGGACACTGTTGGACCTGCTCGGTGTGCATTGAAAGTTGTAATTTTTACTGTTAGATATCCATAACCTTGAAATTATGCTATTGATGGAATCTTTCAACCTCTAGTCTGTAATATCCATCGGGCTCTGTTATTTATTTACCTGCAGCATACATGAATATTTTTTTGTAAGATAGGATGGTTAGAGTTTTGTGCATAATGAAAATGTAAACATTTTGCAGGTTCTCAATATAATACCATTGCAAGGCGGAGCCCCACCCAAGTTTTCCCAGAGAACACAACTGTCCACAG